>NW_022171983.1:0-51795 GCF_008802855.1 Photinus pyralis
TAGGCCCTTAATAGGATTCCCTACGTCAGCTTCAGCTAAAATGCTCTACCGTCTGTACAGCAAACCTCTCCGGAGGAAACACTGCACGTATGCCCTTAGTAGGATTCCCTACGTCAGTTTCAGCTAAAATGCTCAGCAAATCTCTCCGAAGTAAACACTGAACGTAGACCCTTAGTAGGATTCCCTACGTTAGCTTCAGCTAAAATGCTGTACCGTATGTACAGCAAATCTCTCCGGAGTAAACACTGAACGTAGGCCCTTAGTAGGATTCCCTACGTCAGCTTCAGCTAAAATGCTCTGCTGCCTGTACAGCAAATCTCCCCGAAGTAAACTTTATTCCAGAATTACTTAACGTAGGCCCTTAATAGGATTCCCTACGTCAGCTTCAGCTAAAATGCTCTACCGTCTGTACAGCAAACCTCTCCGGAGAAAACACTGCACGTATGCCCTTAGTAGGATTCCCTACGTCAGTTTCAGCTAAAATGCTCAGCAAATCTCTCCGAAGTAAACACTGAACGTAGGCCCTTAGTAGGACTCCCTACGTCAGCTTCAGCTAAAATGCTCTACCGTCTGTACAGCAAACCTCTCCGGAGGAAACACTGCACGTAGGCCCTTAGTAGGGATTCCCTACGTCAGCTTCAGCTAAAATGGTCAGCAAATCTCTTCCGTAAAGTAAACACTGACGTTTAGCCTTAGTAAGGATTCCCTACGTCAGTTTCAGCTAAAATGCTCAGCAAATCTCTCCGAAGTAAACACTGAACGTAGGCCCTTAGTAGGATTCCCTACGTCAGTTTCAGCTAAAGTTCTCTACCACCTGTACAGCAAACCTCTCCGAAGTAAACACTGAACGTAGGCCCTTAGTAGGATTCCCTACGTCAGTTTCAGCTAAAATGCTCAGCAAATCTCTCCGAAGTAAACACTGAACGTAGGCCCTTAGTAGGACTCCCTACGTCAGTTTCAGCTAAAATGCTCAGCAAATCTCTCCGAAGTAAACACTGAACGTAGGCCCTTAGTAGGACTCCCTACCTCAGCTTCAGCTAAAATGCTCTACCGTCTGTACAGCAAACCTCTCCGGAGGAAACACTGCACGTAGGCCCTTAGTAGGGATTCCCTACGTCAGCTTCAGCTAAAATGCTCTACCGTCTGTACAGCAAACCTCTCCGGAGGAAATACTGAACGTAGGCCCTTAGTAGGATTCCCTACGTCAGTTTCAGCTAAAATGCTCAGCAAATCTCTCCGAAGTAAACACTGAACGTAGGCCCTTAGTAGGATTCCCTACGTCAGTTTCGCTAAAATTCTCTACCACCTGTACAGCAAACCTCTCCGAAGTAAACACTGAACGTAGGCCCTTAGTAGGATTCCCTACGTCAGTTTCAGCTAAAATGCTCAGCAAATCTCTCCGAAGTAAACACTGAACGTAGGCCCTTAGTAGGATTCCCTACGTCAGTTTCAGCTAAAATTCTCTACCACCTGTACAGCAAACCTCTCCGAAGTAAACACTGAACGTAGGCCCTTAGTAGGATTCCCTACGTCAGTTTCAGCTAAAATGCTCTACCGTCTGTACAGCAAATCTCTCCGGAGTAAACACTGAACGTAGGCCCTTAGTAGGATTCCCTACGTCAGTTTCAGCTAAAATGCTCAGCAAATCTCTCCGAAGTAAACACTGAACGTAGACCCTTAGTAGGATTCCCTACGTTAGCTTCAGCTAAAATGCTGTACCGTATGTACAGCAAATCTCTCCGGAGTAAACACTGAACGTAGGCCCTTAGTAGGATTCCCTACGTCAGCTTCAGCTAAAATGCTCTGCCGCCTGTACAGCAAATCTCCCCGAAGTAAACTTTATTCCAGAATTACTTAACGTAGGCCCTTAATAGGATTCCCTACGTCAGCTTCAGCTAAAATGCTCTACCGTCTGTACAGCAAACCTCTCCGGAGGAAACACTGAACGTAGGCCCTTAGTAGGATTCCCTACGTCAGTTTCAGCTAAAATGCTCAGCAAATCTCTCCGAAGTAAACACTGAACGTAGACCCTTAGTAGGATTCCCTACGTTAGCTTCAGCTAAAATGCTGTACCGTCTGTACAGCAAATCTCTCCGGAGTAAACACTGAACGTAGGCCCTTAGTAGGATTCCCTACGTCAGCTTCAGCTAAAATGCTCTACCGTCTGTACAGCAAACCTCTCCGGAGGAAACACTGCACGTAGGCCCTTAGTAGGATTCCCTACGTCAGTTTCAGCTAAAATGCTCAGCAAATCTCTCCGAAGTAAACACTGAACGTAGACCCTTAGTAGGATTCCCTACGTTAGCTTCAGCTAAAATGCTGTACCGTCTGTACAGCAAATCTCTCCGAAGTAAACACTGAACGTAGGCCCTTAGTAGGATTCCCTACGTCAGCTTCAGCTAAAATGCTCTACCGTCTGTACAGCAAATCTCTCCGGAGGAAACACTGCACGTAGGCCCTTAGTAGGATTCCCTACGTCAGTTTCAGCTAAAATGCTCAGCAAATCTCTCCGAAGTAAACACTGAACGTAGGCCCTTAGTAGGATTCCCTACGTCAGTTTCAGCTAAAATGCTCAGCAAATCTCTCCGAAGTAAACACTGAACGTAGGCCCTTAGTAGGATTCCCTACGTCAGTTTCGCTAAAATTCTCTACCACCTGTACAGCAAACCTCTCCGAAGTAAACACTGAACGTAGGCCCTTAGTAGGATTCCCTACGTCAGTTTCAGCTAAAATGCTCTACCGTCTGTACAGCAAATCTCTCCGGAGTAAACACTGAACGTAGGCCCTTAGTAGGATTCCCTACGTCCGCTTCAGCTAAAATGCTCTACCGTCTGTACAGCAAATCTCTCCGGAGTAAACACTGAACGTAGGCCCTTAGTAGGATTCCCTACGTCAGTTTCAGCTAAAATGCTCAGCAAATCTCTCCGAAGTAAACACTGAACGTAGACCCTTAGTAGGATTCCCTACGTTAGCTTCAGCTAAAATGCTGTACCGTATGTACAGCAAATCTCTCCGGAGTAAACACTGAACGTAGGCCCTTAGTAGGATTCCCTACGTCAGCTTCAGCTAAAATGCTCTGCCGCCTGTACAGCAAATCTCCCCGAAGTAAACTTTATTCCAGAATTACTTAACGTAGGCCCTTAATAGGATTCCCTACGTCAGCTTCAGCTAAAATGCTGTACCGTCTGTACAGCAAACCTCTCCGGAGGAAACACTGAACGTAGGCCCTTAGTAGGATTCCCTACGTCAGTTTCAGCTAAAATGCTCAGCAAATCTCTCCGAAGTAAACACTGAACGTAGACCCTTAGTAGGATTCCCTACGTTAGCTTCAGCTAAAATGCTGTACCGTATGTACAGCAAATCTCTCCGGAGTAAACACTGAACGTAGGCCCTTAGTAGGATTCCCTACGTCAGCTTCAGCTAAAATGCTCTGCCGCAAGTACAGCAAATCTCCCCGAAGTAAACTTTATTCCAGAATTACTTAACGTAGGCCCTTAATAGGATTCCCTACGTCAGCTTCAGCTAAAATGCTGTACCGTCTGTACAGCAAACCTCTCCGGAGGAAACACTGAACGTAGGCCCTTAGTAGGATTCCCTACGTCAGTTTCAGCTAAAATGCTCATTCCCTACGTCAGCTTCAGCTAAAATGCTGTACCGTCTGTACAGCAAATCTCTCCGGAGTAAACACTGAACGTAGGCCCTTAGTAGGATTCCCTACGTCAGCTTCAGCTAAAATGCTCTGCCGCCTGTACAGCAAATCTCCCCGAAGTAAACTTTATTCCAGAATTACTTAACGTATAGGCCCTTAATAGGATTCCCTACGTCAGCTTCAGCTAAAATGCTCTACCGTCTGTACAGCAAACCTCTCCGGAGGAAACACTGCACGTATGCCCTTAGTAGGATTCCCTACGTCAGTTTCAGCTAAAATGCTCAGCAAATCTCTCCGAAGTAAACACTGAACGTAGACCCTTAGTAGGATTCCCTACGTTAGCTTCAGCTAAAATGCTGTACCGTCTGTACAGCAAATCTCTCCGGAGTAAACACTGAACGTAGGCCCTTAGTAGGATTCCCTACGTCAGCTTCAGCTAAAATGCTCTACCGTCTGTACAGCAAATCTCTCCGGAGGAAACACTGAACGGAAGCCCTTAGTAGGATTCCCTACGTCAGCTTCAGCTAAAATGCTCTACCGTCTGTACAGCAAATCTCTCCGGAGTAAACACTGAACGTAGGCCCTTAGTAGGATTCCCTACGTCAGCTTTAGCTAAAATGCTCTACCGTCTGTACAGCAAATCTCTCCGAAGTAAACTTTATTCCAGAATCATACCGGACTTATCCAAGCGTGGGCTATAAATTGGATTCCCTACATGAGCTCAAGCATATAATGTGATTTGCACATATGTCCAGTGGGACAATAGGGCTGAAATTGTTTTGTTTGTCACTCACGAGAGCACAGTGACCAAATAACAAATTTTGGCGAACACCCACTTTAAAAAAAAGTAACGAGCCAATGACAGTACCTCAAGGGTGGTTTGGAAATCTTGTTAATATAATAATGGTACGAAAAACTGTTTATTGCCTACTATTTTTAATAATATAACATTATGATCAATATATCATTTGCTGTTGACATTTACAAAATAAGAAAGGAATTAGCAAAGCGAAATTACAAGTAGTACTCCAAATTAATATTGTCACTAGCAAGTATATTAATCATAATTTTATATTATTGGAAATTGAACCTACATAACAGTATTGCGTACAATTATTATATATTTAAAACCCAATAGCGATAGATCGTCTTATTGGGTATTAGCCAATTAGCATATTACTCATCTATCTTAATTTTTGTTCCAGAGCTGCGAGTAACATCACAATGCAGAGACATGATTCCGGTGTACAGTACATGACAAACATAGGCGAAAGTTAAATATCTTGTGTATTACTTACATGAATTTATGATCAATATTTAAGTTTCATGCTTACATTATAATATTAATTGTTTTTATCGTTTTTCTTTCAATAAATATATTTCGTGGGTACATTTCATTATCTTGGTGTAATAACCATTATTCGTCAATCTTTTTGTGCTCGTTGCTTTCATGATGATCTGATGCTCAATGCCACTACAAAAAATGGCCACTCAAATCTATAAAAAGCCTAATTTATTCTTCACAGCAAAGACTATTACCCTTTGGTACAGCAAACAAAGGGTAAGCAAGTAAAAAGGTCTTTCGCCCTAAGGTGAGTGACTTTTTTAGCGCATTTCCATGAATTGATCAGTACCCCCGAAAGGTTATATAACGAACTATTTAAAGTATAGTAGTAGGTACATACATTATAATATATCAAAGTAGAGATAGCGAAATCCATGATTATTGCCTGAGCACCAAGATTACATCTCGTGGCGCACGCCGAGGGGTGTAAGGTGCGAAGACAATTAGCCTCTCAATATTACCCATGATATCAAACCTATAGGTTGGCTCTGTGCTTTTCAAAAACATTTCTAGTTAGCGGTTTTGTAAAAATATCCGCTACCATGGCGCGATGCCTCGATGTGCTGTAAAAGAAATTTCTTTTCATAAACCTTTTCTGGAATAAAATGAAAACGAATGTCGATGTTTCGATCGTTTATCAAATTCTGGATTCTTCGTTAATTTTATAGCACTTGCATTGTCCACATGAAGAGTAGGGATGATTGCGTTGTTGGTAATTTCTGCCAGAAGTCTAGGTACTCAACCAAATTGCTTCTTTGGCGGCTTCACTCGCCGCATAGAGTAAATAATATAATGGTCGCGACTACATACTCGGCCTCTATCGTTCAAATTAGGTACCACACTTCTTTGTTTTTGGCTAAACCATGTGATGGACGCTCCACCATAAATTAATGTAAAGCCCGTTCTTGACCGACGTGTACCTACTATTATCCCCTGCGTAGTCGGCATCACTAAAGATCTTTAGTAAAGATATTTAAGTCCTCGTGAATTATTGCCCCTTTAGCTGCTTTGTATAGGAGGCCCATGTCAACCGTGCCTTTCAAGTACCGAAATATCCTTTTCACGGCAATCAACTTTGCTTGGGTTGGGTCAGTGACCGCTTCGGACACATCACTGCTAACATAAGCGATGTCTGGTCGGCTTCTTGTTGGCAAATATAAGAGAGCCCCAACAGCTTCACGGAATGGTACATTTTCGGAACACTTCTCTCAGCGGATCCTGACATTTACCTATGACTAGTCTCTGCCGGTGTTGCTAGTGGGTTGCAATCGCAACATGTTGAATTATTCCAACAGCTTCTTTGTATACGCAGACCGATTCATAAAGATGGACCCGTCGGCAAATTGTCGTAATGTAAACATAAAAAGCAATCCACTTTGTTTACTTTTATTTTAAATTCAGTTTATTAAACACATACCTAATCTCATCAGACTCCCTACCGTCCCTACCGATTACTAATCCGTCGTCAACATACACTACAATTATTACGCATACCTATTTCGTTTTCTCGCGATTTTAAAAACACACACCACAGACCGATCAGAAACACTTTGTACAAAGCCGAGTTTATTAAAAAAATCCAAGAGGCGCCTGCTCGGTTCAACTTGCACACGCGACCAGACCAGAGTAATCATCCCAGTTCCCACGAGTTATTGTCTTGGAGAGACGCAATTTCTTCGTCCATATATAGCTTCTCCGCCACTCGCTAGAGTCATTTGAATTTATGGCGGAGGTGTAATCATATGGAAGATCACATTCTGCAAATAGAACATAATCATCCAAATATTTTGGTCTACTTACTACTCAGTACTCGTTTTTCCTACTTTTCAGGAAAAACTACCATATTACATTCTTCCTCTACATTGGAAAATGCGGACGGTTCTTCTGAACTTGCACAAGTAGAATTTTCTTCCGCATTTATTGTATTAGAAATGATCAAACTAGTTTGTCTATTGATTATTTCTTCCTTTTCAAAGATTACATCGCGACTTGTCACTACTTTTTTTCTTTTTTGAACCAAACGCGATAACCGTCTTTTTCGCCCCAGTATCCGACAAGAAAACCCGCCGAACTTTTCTTGTCCCATTTTCTATGCGTTTGTTTAGGAACGTGGACGTAACACTTCGTACCAAACACCCGTAAATGGTTCAAATTATTTACACTATCATTTTTAGTCCATAGCAAAGAGTAACTAATAAAAGGGAAAATGCACAAGTCAAAAAATTGAATTAACAAATTTGCGAAAATGCCCAAAGGTATTGCTACCTTTTTAAAACTTACCGAACACTGATTTATACTCGGATTTATACATCGGTCACTAGCTGTCTCTAAAGAACATCGGCACCTAACAATACTAATAATTGATGCGGATGGAGATATCATGGCTTTGAAACGACACGGTATAAAAATTGATGAAAGTTTGCGGGACTCTATCAAAATGTATTCTCAAACGGAAAAAATAAATAGTTGAAATTTTTTTTTAAGTGGGAGAATTTTTTTTACCCACCACCATTGAATTTATAATGCCACCACTAATTACCGGGAAAACCAAAAATTTCGCCCATGCTTTGATACAAATATTCATTTTTCTATTTCGGTGTCACAATGATGATTTTGTACAACTGTTTTCGGGAAAACAGTTGTACAAAGACAGTGATTATAGTCGTTTTTTTTGGGAACTCATCTCTTAAGTTGGCAGTACAAGTAGGTACTTCGTTGGGTACTTCCATGATTGAACTTCAAAATGTCAGTCTTACTACGCTGCCAACCTAAAACTTAACGGCACAAAAAGTGTTCCCAACATAAAACATGTTAGTTCTAATGTTCCCTATAGTTTCTGGTAATGATTTTTTTAATTAAATTAAAGCACCGAAATAGAAAAAATAGTATGAAAAACGCGTGTTACAATGCTTTGTTGTAATACTCCTATCTTGCGGACACTCGTGGCTACGCTTCGCGTCGCCACTCGTGCCACAAGATAGTCGTATTACAATAGGTCGCATTGTAACACTTGTCTTTCAATATACTATTTCGTGATGTCTCGCTAACTTGACTTGACATGAGCAAAACAGTGACACTTTTTTTTAAAATAAATTTGTCAGTGTCCCCTATTAGTTATCGTATTCCGCTTAGGAATTTAGCTAAAAAGGGGAATTGCAACATTTTTTGTGATAGTTAAAATGGACAAGTGCGATCGAATGTCTTTGAAATGAGGCGGAGAATGTGAAAAGCGCTTTCTAATATTCTCAAGAATAAAAAAGAAAATCAAATTTAGGAAACTACGCAGACTGTATTTATGTCGGTATCGTTTCTGTAATTCTATAATATACCACGACGTTTGCTATGTTTATGTTCCGCTAATAGGCGAAAAAATGCCTGTGTGTCATTTGTTATCTATTGGGTGTACTGAAGTACCTAGTATTGTACATCGTCAAAGGGAAGTATTATAGCCTCATTACGATTAAATAAAAATAATCAAATTTCTTTTTTTGGTATTGATTTCTTTTATGCGGCATCGTTATGCAACGTCCACCACTTTAACGAGGAATAAGTGGTAGCTGTATTTTTTTCTCGCCAATTTATTTGTGAAAATCGAATTTTGTCGTTCCTTTATTTTTTTGATAAGCGGATATTCCTGATAGTGTATAAAATATCAGTGAATTTTTTTTTAATGCGAACATAGCAGTTTGCATGCAATGTAATTTCCCTATGTTCGATTTTTAAAAAAACACATCAATCTATTGAGTAGTTCAAATGAGTAGTAGATACAATTGACAGCTGTCACATTTTTAAAAATACCGCCGTCCAAGTTAATTACGAAATCGGTTAGGTTATTGCTTAGAATGTCAATGAGGACACTTCGAACATTTATTGTAATTGTTTTCGGTATTTATTTTCTTATTTTCTTCATTTATGTATTGAATAGATCAAATTAGTAGAATACCAGGTGCACATGACCTACAAATAATTGAAGGTTTGTTCACAATGAGTTGTGGTGTCAGTGCGTGGCCTGTGAGGTCAAGTATTATCGTAAGTTTAAGAAAAATGTATCCTAAAGTTGTTATGGCCTCACATGGCTTCTTTAAAAAAAATCTTACCGAGTGCTCTTCATCATAAAGACTATAGAGTTGCTGTTCATAGTCACACAAGTTGCGCGATTTGGGAATGTGAACCGCGCACACCTCATAGATTGATATGTTTTTTTTAATCGAACATAGGGAAATTACATTGCATGCAAACCCCTATGTTCGCATTTAAAAAAGACTCACTGTATCTGTAATATTGTTAATATTTAATTTTCTAGCAATATAATAAACGCTGGTATCATTATTTTAATTATTTATCTTATTATACATATTATATTATACAATGCGATCAAAAATGATTGGCTCTCTAGTCGCCTTTGGAATTTTTGTTTACATGGGAAATCGTATCTAACTTGAACTTCCAAAGGCGACTCGACAGCCAATCATTTTTGATCGCCCGATATTATATTATCGATAGAAATGTTAAGAAAACAAAAACTAAAAACGAGAATGAACAGTAAATTCTAAATTACTACTAAATCACTAAATCACAAACTAGGACTCGGTAAAACGTAAAGACTCGGTAGAGCACGAAGACTCGGGAGGTTGCTTAAGGAAAAAATCCCTGCCGCCGGCACTGGTTTCTTAAAAAAATGACTAATGAAATTCAGGCCACCAATTTAATAGTGCAAAAAACACTAGAATGTTACGCGCGAAATTCAAACGATCATCACTTACGCAATCGCCCAATCGTTTATTCAGTGCAGAAGCAGGTGGGATGTGGATTTGATAACTGTACAAATCCTATCATAAATAATAAAATATAATTACGCAGTGGAGAATTGTATTGAGTGTTTGTTTATATAAATTATACTTATTTATAAAAAAATTGTTGTGGATTTGGACATCAACATAATTTATGCTTATCTATTAATAAGGTTGCGATAAACTTTCAAGAGCGTGTCGTTATTTTCATAACATTGCATAATAATTTCTATAGACATTATGTACATATATTTCAATGCTTTCTAGATGCACCTGGGATTTTATAACTTGTAATAAGTACCTAACTAGGTACTGAATTTTGAAATGGATAAATTTTAATTCAAAAGGGAAGCAACTAGCTAATACTGCTAATACCTACATTAAAAATATACGTTCTACTTTTCGGCTTTATTATAAGTATATGTAAACAATGATTATACGTACTATTTGTCAACATCGGAAAAATACCTACTTACCTAATTATAGTTTTGCGTATTGTCGTCCATCCGTGTGTGCTCTAACTCTTTTTAAAAGTGGCCGGTTGGGTTGAAATTTGGTGTACGGGTACTTTGGACATTAAGGACGGGCGCTATTGATTTTCAGGAACCTGGTTCAACAGGAACAAAAGTTATAGGGCTTCGAGTGATTCGGGAACACGAAAAACTGCGGGCTCAATAAAATTGAAATCATCATATTTCATTCCCTATGTCCTGTAACGAGTTCGGACTTCCGCTAGATTATTCCCTATGACTCTTACATGTGTAACAATTCAATATAACTTTTCTGTGTGGTCTAGGTCAAATGTTTTAGAGCAAAATGTACCAACAAATATTCTTTTACACTATAATTTGAAGTTGTAAAAGCTTTCAAACGCATGATCTAGGTGCTGAAAGAGTACATCACGTGCACATTTGATAACCGCATGTGTGTGATTCAAAGATTAAATTTGGATTTTGATCAAAACATGTCAAAATCATTATTCCTGCACTGAGATCGTTGGGAAAAAGACCAAGAACATTTTCTCAATGATTATAACACATGAATTTGATGCATGTTTGGCGACCGCATAGATTTCGATCAAAACATGTCAAAATGGTTATTCATGCACCAAGATCATTGGGAACGAGATTAAGAGCATTATCTCAATGCTCAAGACATGAATTTTATGTATTTTGAAGGATTAAAATAAATTGCCCTTAAAAGTGATTGTAATACTGACGATCCTTATTCGATATTTCGTTGTATCGGTTTATTATCAATTAGGTAGGTATTGTTTCGATGTTGCCATATCAGAAACCAATTCGCTTTTAACATATAGTCCGAGAGCTGGTAAGATATTTTTGGGTAGGTATTTGAGACACACCGAAAACTTGTCCATTACTTCTCCAATAATACCCAAACACAGAATTGCAGACCTGGCTGAGGAGTAGCGGGGCTAACACTTTGCCAGGCGTCTTCAAAGTTTGAAAAAAATAATGTTTTCAGCGTGCCTCAAATACCTACCCAAAAATGTCTACCAGCTCGTCCAGCTCTCCTACCACCTACTATTTAATGTGCTTTCTGTATTTCTATCCATGGTTACAACTTTGTTACGGATAGTACATTACTTCGACCATTTAAACCTGCACTACTAGCGTGGTATATAAAAATTGAAGCTAACATCTGCAGCGCCATGACTGGGTATGACTAAAATGAGAACTAAATCTGAGGCGCTAGATATGAAATTTGCAAGGACAAGTATATCCACACAAAATATTTATACGATAACTGTTTAACTGTATACCTGATTAATTAATTTATATAATAAATAAATTTGAAGTAGATATAATTTTTGGATAATGATACCAATAGATCGTGGAATAAGCTTTTATTTAACAAATGTACATGTTTATTGCAGCGTCTAACCAATCTCCAGGATAACGTGTAGGTAGTAGGTACATGACGGTGAGGAGTTACACAACGATTAAGGTCCATATTTTGATGATCAGGAAAAGTGTTTAGGTACATTTTCATCTACTGTCATTTCTTCAACTTGTTCTTGGTCGGAGAAACTATCGACATTTTCATTTGATGTATTTGGGAAAATTGAAGGAACCGAATTAGCCTTTTTTGTACTCATTGAATGGAAAGATAATGTTTCCAAGCATCCTCGATGCACGGGAAAACGACTTTCCCGCATCGCGGTGTTTTTTAGTTTCCGCTGGAGAGAAGGGGTTATGCGCGTTCTTCGGTTGGTAGTACTTATTGAAGTCAACGAACGTCATGTCATGGTTAACTGTCATCTGCTGTAAAATCAATTAAATCGTTGGTTGAGGGTATATATTTAGTGCGATTAATCGGAAACAGACGTACACTAAGTTTTACGTAAATATATAAACAAGAACTTATAACGCAATCAAATTATTTTTCAGAATTGGAACTCAAGAAAAAGTAAAATTTATTGTTAAAACGTCTTAAAATGTGACCAGTGATATTCTGCAACTATTCGCATATGCAGTTTAAGAAAGCACATATTAACACACACAAAGCTTCCAAGGATTTTAAATGTAACGAGTGTATTTACGCAACTCAAGATATTCAGTGCAAACGATGCAATGCCGTGACCAGTAGCACTCATTGCAAAGGCAAAATATGTATTAACCAAAAATGTGGAAGTTTTAAAGTAGTTAGAGCGCGTTCGGCTGAAGTCAAGTGATGTACTCGGCCTACCTATTACCTTACGGTAAACGTCCCCAAAAAAATGTTGTTATGAAGGAAACATAATTAGAAATACGGTATGAGTGGTATTTTGTACCTCAGCACAATGCAAACGTCTTACATGATTTTTAAAAAGGTATATACAGTAGTCAACTTGACTAGTCTCCCTACTTTTCGACCCTGTTTCAAACCTTTGCACACTAAATGTTGACGACACACCGCGACTAAATATTCACAGTTAAGCGGTAAATCCTAAACGAATATATTTATTTTTAATCAAAACGTATGCGAGACGTATGTAAAAGACGGGAAACTAAATAATTTGGCGTCTTACGTGAAGTCGGTATAGTGGATTTGGTTTTTCGATGTTGGCGCCAGAGATCCCCAGCCGCTATCTTGATCTCGATCCGATCAGTGTGTCAACAAGACGTGTGCAGGCCTTGATAAATATCGTTGGTTTTGGTGTTCTTTCTGAAAGACACCATGCCTTTTGTGAAGAAAAGTGCTCAGCAGAAGAAGGAAAAGATTGTCCTAGCTCAGCTATATACTAGACCTAGTGGAAAAGTCATGAAATTTAAACGCGTGCTGCATAGCGTGCCGCCGCGTCAGAGCAGACGCCGCTTCGGCGGTAAATATCTTCCTTATTTCATCATGAACATGTACTTTTCCGTGCATATTTAGATTCGTCACAAAATTTCGCTTCTAATGAGATCCATCTCGTTTAAGTCTTGATACAAAAACCTTCGCTAGCTCAGAAAAACTGAGTCTGTCCATAAGAGCCCATGTTAAAATACCCTGTTTTTACTGTCAAATATCTCAGAAACGGCACATAGGAACACTTTTTTCTTGACCATTAGAAAGTGCGTCTCTCAGAGAATAAGTGACCAAATTTTCACCAACTTCTTGTTACTTTTACCTAGGCGCTCTAACTACTTTAAATGTGACCAGTGCATTATTAAAAGTGGGTAGTTACAAAATTATGTTACCAACCAAACATATGATTGTGTTACCAACTCATGATTAAAAAAAAGCTAATTTACAAAACTTTATTAATTTTGACCTTTTTTTACGCAATTCGTTACAAAAAATATTGTACCTAACTCTTTCGGAAAGAATTTTCCCGCATTCGCACTAAATGCAGCACTCCCTACGGTCGTGCTGCAAACAAAGTGCTCATGCGGGAAAATTAACTTACCGAACTTGTTAGGTAAATAACTATTACCTACGCGAAAAATGTTTCTGTTTTAATGTCCTTGTTTTTAAAGTTATGAACTGCATCACATTCATCACATTTTTTTACCAAACAACTTCAGCGTCTCATTTTTAATTAATTATATAAAAATAACACAACTAAATAACACAAAATTACATAAAATCGCTATCAAACACCCAAATTAAATCTCGTAACATTGACGTGTGTAAAATTTTGTTTCACAAAACGCACAACTGCCCTGTGATGGCGCTGTAGATGTTGGCTTCATTAATTTGACTGTGCTAGCAATCCAGTTACTTTTTCATCCAAGGTATATTAAGATACAAGTGTATAAATTATAATCAAGTCTTTAAAGCACGCGCAACGAGTTTAATGGAACGACGCGACCAATTATAGTTTTTTTGAATTTACGTCCAACCTATGCGATATTTTGAATTTCCACAAGGAAATTTTAAATAAACATCTAAAACTGCAAAACATTGCAGTCCATTTAACCAATTCTCTATCTTTAATAATAAGAAAGTTACCCAGGTAATCCCACGCCGCGATCTGGGACGCACTGTATAGGTATAGGCACAGATATACGTTACCATTGAATTTATAACTAAATTCAATGACGTTACGTATATCTGTGCCTTCTCGGGTATATTCTTATACAGCGAAACACTATAAAAACGATGTTGTCGCAACTTTTGGTGCGTTTTGTGCACTAAGTACCTACCTATAGCATGATGGCGGTGGGCCGATAAGTAGGTAATGATTTATGTGTATACGTGGTACACAAATGAGAATATTTTAGCTAAAATGGGATATCTTCGATTAATAGTTCGAGTACAAATATCCATTAGGTATATTCTCATACCTATGTCTATGATTATAGATAGCAATAATCGAGGTATATTATACGTACCGTAGTTGAACGCCCTGTATTGTATTAGAGCATTGAATAAAGAGTCTAGGTAAATATTTCCTCAGTTCTCACAGAGACAAACTTTATTTCTATTGTCATATGACTGTGAGCTAGTTATTATATCTGCGGCAACCTCTAGGTATTATCTCTCACATGCGTCATTTCCTGTACTTTACACAGTCGTTATCGATATTTGGAATTATATTTCACCATAATAAATATTATATAGTTGCATAAACCTGAACAATGCCCATGTGATTGAAAAATAATCCTCGGAAAAATCAGTGAAGTTTTATCTTTTATGGCTAAACGGCCATTAGTGATTAGAAGCTCAGATTTCTTACTCTGAGATTAAAACTAAGGATGTTTATTTTCAACGTTACCTACACCTGGCCTAAGTATAAGCTGTTTGCGTATTAATTTAATATTTTAATACATGTTCTGTTCTCATAAGTTATAGTTTTAGTTATTCCGCTTGTCTTTGAAAAGAATAAGTAGGTATGATTTTGGTATGATTTAATTTGATTAAAATATGAAAGCCTTGCTGTAAAGCTCGAATGAAATTATACATTCTGGCTGTTTCTCTGTACGTGACTATTCACAAAATATTTTTAGTGTATGGATAGTCTTTGGTATGAGTATGGATAAAGATTTTTGAAGTTTGTTTTCTGCAGGTAGGTAATCAGTAATTTTTAAGTTTGTCGCTTGTATGAATTGTAGATATCAAAATAAGATTACCCGAATAAGTTCAAATAATGCGAAACGTGTCAAAATGCATTTTCTTAGAGTCATATAAGTAATATATGATGTAATATAATGACATTATGTGGAAGTTTACAAAAAGACTGACTGCGAAAACGTTCAAACGGAACTTCGGTGTTCCAAAGAAATAAATGTTCTGCTCTGGAAGACCAGGCATAACTCCAAAATTCGAAATCAAGTGATCTGGAATAAACGATTCCCTTCAAGCGTTTGCCGAATTGCGAGCAGTATATGGTGGACGGTATCTTATGTTGAAACCATACATCCTCTTCCAGGTTCAATAACTGCAGCCTTACATTATATGACTACAGCAGTTATGGTAAGCAAAAGTTGTTTACCATATTAGTGGAACTGTTACTGTAACGCCATCCTCTGCAGAGGGCTCGATAACGCACGACTTAAGACCATAACCCAAACCCGCAAAAGCTCCGTAGTAAGTATATATTAATGGTTCTCTTAATTTCTTCATTTATATTATATCTGTAGAATAATAAAATTCTACGTTTGAACTGTCCAGAAAACTGATTTTATAAGAAATAAGAGTATAATACCCCATGAAATTAAATTTATTGAGCAATCTATAGTTCGTCTGAAAAACGCTATTTACATGCTATAACACTACATCAAAACAAAAACTATGTACAAAGTATACCTACAATTACATTTACCCATATATAGCACAAGAACTTCTTATGGATGTATTTATAACGTTCAGTCATTTCAAACATGCAGGAAGCATGGAACGTATATTTAATAAATTAAAACATCCCATAAACGTTTCGAGAAGAACATCTAATGGATGTTCGTTTTAGGTCCATGGACATTCGTACATATAATGGACATAAAACGTATATCCACAGGACGTCGGAACTTTTTACATACATACATAGGTACCTATTTACAACATCTAAAGTAATTTAATTGTTTTAGTTGGGACCACTCAGATCATATCGCAGCATCTCATCTGCTTTCTTTACTATTCACATTTTGCGTTCTTTATCTTCTTCTCCTTATTATACCATCTTCTGCAAACGTCTTAAATTCGAATCCCTGAAAGGACAATTCCATTCTGAAACATTTACTACTGAATCTTCAATATATAATAATATAATGTTACACTATGCGATCAAAAATGAGTTGCTGTTGAGTCACCTTTGGAATTTTTTTTACATGGGAAATCATACTCAACTTGAACTTCCAAAGGTCACTCGACAGCAACTCATTTTTGATCGCCCGTTAGAACAAAAGTGATGGTTTTGAAAATGGGGGATAATTTTTGAAAAACACTATTGTATTTTTTTAATTAAAAAAGTTACACATTTTTTGTGCTACCAAAAAAACTAGTTTGGAAATGCCACCGATTTTCCGAGCGGTCGTAGTGTAGTAATTTCATTTTGTGAACTTTGATCTATGACGCCTAATATCATTCCATGTATGCATACAAAAAAGTATATCGAGTTTAGTATCAGATGGATCAAGGTGCGCATCACTTGTGTATGATATTTTGTGCTGTACACAGGATGAGCAATTTTATAGGTTAGTTAGAAAGCATCACCACCGCGTATTATTTCAAACTTTAAACCGTCAAAGTTCAGTAGCCCTGATAAGATAGTGAAATCTCGTTCACTATCTTTGCTAAATTTCACTAGTTTCATTTTAAGGACAAGAAAAATAAACAAAACAATACACTGAAGAAATTTTATTAAAATATTCTATATCATAACAAATTGGTATTTTTATCTAAATGATAAATGTATCACAAACATTTCTCACTTCAACTTATACTTACACTAAATAATTATATACACATTATACTTTACACAATAGATTGTTTCTTAAGATAATCATCAAATATGTACAAAGCGAGAGAACTATCAGGTCCATTCAATAAAGATGTTAGATCTGAAGTATAGCCAGATAACTTACGAATAGTTGCTGCATGCTTATGGACAAATTCGTTTTCGATGTAAGAGGACACTTCAGGGTCATGCAAAGATTCACGTCTACGAGTTGCCTCACCATGTATATGATGAGCACGTTCAGCCAGTTCCTTTTCCATATCAAGCGCCTTTGCCAAACTGTTGAGCTCGTACAGCTCATAACTTGCATTTTCATCATTAACGGTATCCGCTTTGATATTGTCAAACTTCATCTCACCACCACGTTTTGTAATGTACTTGATTAAATCAATGGTGGCTTCCCATTTCGAGTCAGACAAGTCCATGAAAAGTTTTTCGAAACCTGCACGACTTTTCTCATAGTTGCCATAATGAGTGGCCATAAGCATGTACTCGAAATTGCGAGTTATGTGGCTGTTTACGTACTGTTGAAGGTCGGGAAGGACTTCCTGAATTGCTCCGTATTTTGCACTGCAAGAAGGTAGAGAAGGATCCTTTTTGTCTTTCTTATCTGAAATGTATCAAGTTAGCGATGGTTTTTGAATTTGCTTGTTTACCTTTCAAAGTGGATTTGCATGCCCGAACGCTATCCTTGTAACATTCATCTCCTCCTGTAGCTGCATAAGCAGCCGCTATAATAGTAACACAAACGAATAGGAACTTCATGATCCCTATAAGAAATTATTTTAATGCATAAAAGAGAAAAATACGAATACGAACCTGGTATCTCGCCAGCGTAATCACGAATAATGAAGCTGATTTATTATAAATACCTAACGACGCAAAAACGCAGGCGCACCGATTACTGCGCACTTCGAACAAAAGAAAATGCTGTGTCAGCCCATAAACAGGGGAATTTTTGATTTTTCTGTTAGTGGAGTGACGCAGTTTACGTTTTAACAGTGAATTGAAAACAGTGTTAATCTGAAACTGGTGTCATGTGTTTGTGAGTGATCGCTCCCAAACTTATCGCGCAATTACGTCTCTATCGTTTTTAATCGTCACTTGTCTAGTTTTATCTAGTCACCTTCTACACCAGTGAGTGTAAAGGACGGCTAGTGAACAATAGAAAAACAACTTTGATAAAAAAATATTTTTGTGAAAATGAAGGTTATCACTTCTGTTATTGTTATTTTCGCCGCTGTTGCAACATCTTCCGCCAGTCTGCAATGTATGTAATTGCTACCTAATTATCAAATAACCCTAATTTTTGTCTGCAGGTGAACATGCAAAACCGAATATTCCAAAGGATTGGATAGATATGGTTAAACCATGTGTACAAAAGATGAGAGCCCAAATCCAAACCGAATTGGAAGCTTCAATTCAATATTTAGCAATGGGTGCCCATTTCTCCAGGGACAAAATAAATAGACCCGGTTTTGCAAAATTCTTTTTCCAATCTGCTAGTGAAGAAAGGCAGCATGCGCTCAAATTGATTTCCTATTTATTAATGCGAGGTGAATTAACCTCAAATGTCAGCAAACTGATAAAGAGAACGGTCCGTATTATACATTCTAAGATTTGTACTTGCTAATTAAATTTTCTAGATTGTACCAGGTACTTTATCGTGGGTAAGTGGTGTTGATGCCCTGAAAGATGCATTACGCTTGGAGGCAAAAGTGACAAAAAGCATTCGTGGTGTTATCGAAGAGTGTGAACAACCAAAAGAAGAAGAAGGATTTGGGTTTAATGATTATCATGTAAGTAAATCAGTCGTAGTCAACTTTCCATATCAGTCATTTTTTTTATCAGTTGGTAGATCACTTGACTGGGGAATTTCTCGAAGAGCAATACAAAGGTCAACGTGATTTGGCTGGTAAAATATCAAACCTCGAAAAAATGATGGATGAACACAAAGCTTTGGGAGAGTTTATGTTCGACAAACATTTGTTGGATGAGCTGTAGAAATTGTAAATTTATTTACGTAGTAATGTAAGCATGGTTTATTCCTATAATAGACTTTGTGATATTTCTTATCAATTTATATTTTCAGAGTAATTTAGAAGTGTATAAAAATAGTTTCTATCTTGTAATATCTGTATATGATTCTTTAAATAAATAGTGATGTCGAATATTTTTCAATGATGATTACAAACAAAAAAAAAGATGAAGGTCAATTATCTACTCTGATTAGTTTAAAGAAACAAAATTGTACTGATTATAAATATGGGTAATTATTGAGACACTGTGAAGTGTGAATAAGGAGTTGGGGTGGCAACACTGACAAATAACTAAAAATAGTTACATTTTAATTTTATAAGAATTTTGTCTACTTGCAGCATAAGCAGCAAGAACTAAACATTTTTATAAATGAAAGTTTGAAAGGTACAAAACTAGAATAAATCCCCACAGCAGTGACGTGTTGACTACAAAATCGTGTAAATTTTGATAACGCTGCATTGGCACACTAAATTACAGTTTCACCTTGTGTAACATTTTCAAGCAAACATCTACACCGCCATTATTTTAACAAGAGTAATGTTTTCGGTATTAGTTTCCAAAAATTTGTGACAACTGCTCGATACTCTGTTTTGCTGCTATTTGACTGTATACAAGGTGTAACAAATATATAATATAGGTATTTATGGCTGATTGTACTAAAATTGGTTAACTAAGAGTTCACGTGAATTTAGATGTACATAGGTATATTATAAGAATGGTTATACCAAACATTTTTGTAATCAGTTTAGATAAACCAGTATAATTATTTTGAAAAAGCAATGCCAGTATGAAAGCAATAATTATTTATTTGGCAACAGCGCATATTAGCTTCCTAGCGCGAGCTAGTTACCGTTTTTTGGACATGTTAAAATTTCATCAAATGCCGACGTTTTAGCAAAGAGTAACCATAATCTCTTTGGTTTTAGATCATTTTCAGCAACTAGAATAAATATTTTTCCGTCTGTATGTAGATACGTGCGTACGTTGCCAATTTTCTGAAGTAAGGGCTCGACGGATTTTGTTCAAATTTTGGATATGTATATTAGGCATACTGAAACGAAAAATAACGAGCCGGATACTGGAGAGAAAATGTTGGAGTGCCGCAACGGCATCGAACTTTTTTTTTCAAATAACAACCTAAAATCTTTATTACGTTATTCCAAAGGCCTCATTATTCTGTGCACTACAAAAATTGTGCCAGGTTTCATAAAAAAAAACAAAAAAATGACAAAGTTAAAAAACTAATAGTTATTTATTATACAAGGGAATAGTAGATTACATACCGAGCTGGGAAGTGGTTCATTACCTACCCCGAGGGCTTAAGGTACCTCACCGACGCGCGGAGGTGGGGTATAAGCGCGAGGCGTTGGTTATGAACCACTGACCAGCGAGGTTTGTATACTATTTTACTCACAATCGATCATTTAAGGTAAAGTATGTAATAGAATTTGTAATAGTTCGTAATTATTTTAAGAAATATAGGTATCTGTGACATCGTTACTAGGCAACTTAACAATTTGTCAGTCAAGCGCATTTTTCATAGCAAATTTTTCTATATTTTTTCATGAATAATATCCGACAGTGAAGCAAATACAGGTAGAGATATTCTGCAGTTGAAACGACTAGGAGGGTGGAAATCTAGTACCGTAGCGGAAGGGTACGTTGAGAATTCAATACATGGGCAAGTACAAATTGCAAATACGCATTTGCAGGTAAGGAAAGTGACAGACGCTAGCCGGGAAAGTGACAGCTAGCCGGGAAAGTAACTTTCCCGTCTAAGGAATGAGTCGCTTCGCAACCGCTTTGAAGGTTAGGAATTCAGATAATACTAACCGATTGTGAGTAAACAAATATTTGATTTTCGCTCGATTCGCGATGGGAGACAAAAACCGAGACCTAAAATCTAACATTTTTCCCGTGTATAATACATTATTTTTTTCTGTGACTGGGAAAACTATTGAACTATTGAAGTCGTATCGATTTATAGAAATTTGAAGTTTTAAACTGCAGATAGGCTGTTGTATGTACTTCTCGCGACAATACGAACTGCGTTGCTAAGAAAACTTAACGCCTGACATGCGCAATTCAAATTGGTACAAACTTCTTCTTTTATCTCATTTCTTTTCACTGAAAAAGTGTAGCTATCTGGGTTGCAAGATGAACACATACTATAGTATTGTACCTTATATATAAATAACTTCCTAATGTTAAGGTCATTATCCAGACAAGCTAGCTCTAATTCTTTTATTCGTATTTGAAATACATTTATAATAATAATAATAATGTATTTCTGTCAGTAGATCACAAACAATGATATAGACAACGTCAAAGGTTTACAAACAAGATAGATAACATAAGATAAACACAAACAAATAAGGTACCTATAATAGTTGCATGGACTATGCCGATGTCATGTATATTTCGTTGAGGCTATAATAAGCTCTCCCCGTTAGATATTGTTTTAATCTTTTTTTTAAATAAAGATGGCGTCTTGGCCATGTGGATGTTGGGAGGCAATTAATTGAAGATTCTGATACCATTGTAAAGTGGGCTATGTTTGAATTTGATAGATCTATGTTTGGGTATCGATAACAATTTACCGTTCCTTGTAGGATACCTGTGATGGGTGTTCAGACGGTCAAACAGGTTGATGTTGTTATATACAAATATGCCTAGCTTATATATAGATCGATGGGACAGTTAACAAGTGCAATTGGGTGAACGTATAACATTTTCTAAAGCATTTGTATTTTAAATACAATAAAACTTTATCAAAACTATTTATTAGACAATTGTATTTTAAATACTGTATTTTGATACGTGCCCAGCCCTGGCTTATATAGTGATTGAAAATACCACTAAAAAAATAAGAAGAAAAAGTATCTATATTGACGATTATTATTTAAAGTTATTCAATACTATTATAGACATACCTGTCTTTTGAAAATGGGCAAAAAATGTACTTGCAAAATGTCCACTTTAGAAAACATTTTGTAAGTAGGTACATATTTTCGGCCGTTTTTTATGCTCTTTCCATTGACGAGTATAGTAAAAATATGGTTTCCATTTAAAAATTTTGAAAGTTTTTGACCAAAAACCGATTGTCAACGTTAAAAGCTTTATTCGCATTATTTTCGAATCACATTTGAAAATCAGACCAATAACATTTGATAGCGTGAACCTGGAGCAAAGATTACTATTTACTCTTTGCCTGGAGTAAGAAATTTTCACGATTTTTAAGGAAATATTAATAACACATATATTTGAAAGAATCTAAATGTATTTTTAAATATTTATAACAGTTGTGAAAAACAAATAATTATAAACAGCTTCATAAGAAAATTTATGATAATTAATGTGTCACGACGGCAAAGCTGTAGCGATGTGACAGATGAGAGCAAGGTGGGTATTGTAACGGAAATGCTCCAGACATGACGTCGCCTTTGGCGCTCTGGAATTTTCTACGCGCGCGATAGTAGGAATATTCGAGAATGTTCGGGACTTACATTGCTTGCGTGTATAAATGGTTGCGGACGAAACATAGAGCGCGAAAAGCTGATATAAATTTCGAAGTGTGTGATATAAATAATCGATATAAATTGTACGGATTTTATAGTGTTTTAGTTTTGTTTAATAAATATTGATATAAATCGAACCCGAATTTATAAATCACGTTACAGTATGTAATCCATGCACCGTGAAAGCACCTTGGACGAGAGGATTTCTGTTTATTTCTACAAAACGTAATTTCAGCATTTTTAGCTCATTTTATAGATTAAAACTTATTCCATTGTGTTTAATAATGTATCAGTACCCTTTCACATGGGAAAAGAGTGTACTGTTTGTGAAATTAGCCATTAGTGGTTACTAATGTTTATCTTTCGTCCCAATGAATAAAATTTATTTCATTGTTTCGCCCTTTCAACTGTGGGTTATGTTGGATCAAAACAAACGTTCGTGCAAGGTGGATTGCCTAAGTCCGGTCACCCCAAGGACGTTAAAAATACTGGACACGGCATTGTACGATTTGTTGTGAAGCTAACATCCCACGCATTGTTATCCTCAGCTTGGTCATAGAATAGTAGCACTTTATTCTGTGGCTTGGTCGTGTTCACGCCTTTGGCAAAGTTCGTGTATGGTCGTTTGTTTGTTTACACGCCTACGTGAAAGTTGTTTTTTGTCTAATTACGTGATTTTGACTAAGTGTGGCCTGTGACAATTATTTATATCATGGTGCGGCGTTGTGAAGTATGCAATGCATATGATAGGCGAAAAAAAGGAATATCATTTCACGCGTAAGTACTTTTTTGAGGTTATGTTGCTCTTATTGTGTTATTGAGATCAGTGGCGTAGATAATTTACTTTCTCATTTTATAGATTCACGAAGAACAATGATCTCATTAAGGAATGGTTCAGTTTATTGAATTTTAAAGAAGATAAAAAACTGACAAAAACCTCTCGAATATGCTCGCAACATTTCCGACAGAGTGATTTTGAAATCAAACCATCTGGTTTAAAGTACTTAAAAAGCGACGCTAAACCAATGCCTTATAACTCAAATTTATCACCTACACAAAATTTGAGGTAGGTAATTTTGTGTAATTGTAAAATGAACACTAATAATTGTATTATGTGCAGCTCTAGTAGCAGTGGTTCGTGTCAGCAACCTCCTTGTCAGCAACCATTAAAGCTCAAGTAAGTATAGTTCGTGATGTGATTCTGTGTGAAACTGCATATTTTTTAGACGTACTACAGGTAGCTCTACAAAAACGAATACTCCTCCTAAACTCCGAGATAACGTATCTCATAAAACTGTGTAAGTTTACACTATTATTATGATAGTAAGTAGTGTTTGGTCTGGTGGAAGCAGTGCAATAGTTATATACTTCTAGTCACGGATCTTTGCCCCTGCGTCATTGATTTGTGAATCAATTTTAGACATTAAGTTTTATGTAGATTTCGCTTGCTTGATACATGTTGCAGTTTTCTAGTATATGCAAGCGTATGTCTGAAATTGATTAACAAATCAATGACGCAGGGGTAAAGATCCGTGACTAGAAGACGTATACATACCTATAATAACAATAGGGCTGTAATAACCAAGCACCTACCTTCTTGTGCATGAAGCTCACTTGTGTGTTAAGGGTGTAATGCCCGGTTTCTCCAATACACTTAAGTAAGTAAGTAATAGAGACATGATATTTGTCGGTGGATTGAAATTAGTTACTTTCTTAGTAACGTTAAACTTAAGCTGGTTTTAAGTGTTGCATATTGTTGGAGAAACCTGCCATTTGAGTTGTAATTGTAACATTTAAAGGTACATAAAGTAACCAATCATCATTTAGTGAAAAAACAATCTGCAGTTATATTAATACTCGTATAAATAACAATTACTTGCTGTAAATACCTTTGATTTAGTGAATCTATTTATGTATAAATATCAACAATTTTACTTTTTGGATTGTTTAGACATAAGTCATCTTCAGGGACCTTAACAGCATCTGAATTTGAACAGAAATCAGCTATCGGACAAACAACACCTCCTGGGCAAAGAGATATTTTCTGTGCTGGACCATCTACCTACTGCATATCCAAATGTAAACAAAGATGGAAGCAGGTATGACTAATTTAACCAAAAAAAAGGTTACCCACATATAAAGTATACTTTATTGTAGCAAAAAACGTTATGTAGGAGATATTGCTAGCGATGAGTTTTCCACACCAAAGAAAGCAAAGAAACATGCGCGAATGCTGAAGGGTGCTGTTGTAAAGTATAGGAGAAGAGTTGTTACACTTAATCAGAGAATTCGAAGGTTGAGATCTAGAGTTACGAATTTACAGTCACTCCTAACACTATTGAAGAAAAAAGAATACATTTCGGAAAATTCGGAGCACATTATTCGAGTAGGTTGCTAAATTTTTACATATTTTCTTTATATGTGTTCATGAAATATACAAGAATGTGAACCTAATGCAGTTTAATTTCATTCAGGAATAATTTTGGAAACGGTTTGATTATCATGAGAAGGTATGTGACCAAACATGCATTCTGTTGTGATAATTTTTTTGACCCCGTTAGAAATTTAATCGGGAACGCCACTGTTGCCGGAGGCACTTGTCGTTCCTCCTTCACACCCGCGCCTAAACACATGTTGGCTTCACTTTAATTTTAATAGTAGATACAGAATGCCGTGTCCAGTATTTTTAACGTCCTTGGTCACGTCATAGTCTCTTCAGTTAGACCCAGTGACCCGGTTTGACTCAGCGAACCAATCTCGCCCGGGGACCCAATTTGACCCAGTAGCCTAGTTTGATTGAATAACACAGTGACCTCGGTTCAAGTGTACAGATTATGAAATAAATGAAACTTAATGCTGGTTTGTTGAAAATAATACTCGATTGCTTGACAACTGCCATTTCTGTGATGTTTGCTTTAATACTGCCGTAAAAAACTTTCCATGTCCCGAATTGTATTAGAGTAATGTTATTTCTAAACAGTTCCATCCTTCATTTCTTTGCTTCAGGGCTTACCAGTTACTTACTGGTGTTCATTCCGGATACCTAACAATAATTTAATTACTGGGTCACCGGATTCAACTGGATCAACTTAGGGGTCATCGGTTTAAACTGGACCACCGGGTCAAGATGGGTCGAGATGCGTCACTGGGGCAAGCTGGGCCACAGGGTCAAACTGGGTCACTCTATGCTTGACCCAGTCCAACACTGATCGTATGACATAACCTCAACTTCGTCATGGAATAGTCGGTGTCATCAAAGATATCATACTTGATCTTTGGTATCATTTACGCGTACGCTTGCATTTAGAATACCTATTCTAATGGTAAAATTTCGAATCATTTTCATCATACACCTCTAATCACATGTGTTCAAGGTAGTCAAGGGTTGGAATTCATATGAAATTATATTCCAGTTCTGCTCTTCACCTAACATAACCACTTTTTCTGTTTTACTCTATCCACTCATACGCCTTTCGGATTACAGTATCGTCGGATTTCGTATGCATATGAATCCAGCTTAAGGCAGAAGGCAAAATACTGCAAAACTCTTGGCAAACATTTATTCCGCACACAGTAAATAGAAAAAAAATACTCTAACGTAACTCTACATACTCCACTGAATGATGCTTATTAAGTAACCTATAACCTGCCAAAGCGCCAGGTGCAGTGTAGCAGATATATGTAATAGGCAAACACACCACCTTTTACCACCCTATACATTTTCTTAATTTAGATGCCAGTATAATGGCTATAATTTTTGGCACACCAAGTGATATTCCCTCTATTTTGATACATATATCATACCAATTAGGAATTATTAAAAGCATTCAAAAGTTAAGAAGCAACTGCTTACCATTTTGCACTAATGAAACTATAACATAAAAAATTGAAATTCGTACATTTTAAATAATTATATAATTCATTTTTACATAAAGAAGCAGTCTTAAAAACAAATTCGCGTACATGTGTATGGGAAAAATAAACGAAAATCAAATTCACATATACAAGTGCTGGCAAATACATTGGAATCATTCCTTGTAAGAGGGCATGTGCTTTCTATCCTTTTACTAAAATTGTTAATGACAACACTATATGCATTGTAATTTTAGAAATATGAGATTCTTTTAACATTAAGTTGTATCTAAAATAAAGTATTTACAAAGTACCACTCTCTTATATTAACATCACACTATGATATTGCTAAATTTGAATAACCTGCAATGGCATTAATATTTTGGATCCAGCCGTTTCCAAATTTTTGAAACCTTTGATCTATCATCAAATAAACTTCTAACCATGATTACCTGAATAATTCCTACAGTTACCATAACAATAACTTGAAAGAAGGAAAAAGAGTTGATCGTAAAGTAATTTTCTTCCACAATATTTCGATCTCTCGCTTCAAACGATTTAAACACGTCTTGTAGATGCCTCGCTTTAGTTAGATGTTCACGCACATTTCCGATTGTTTCAATAATGTCTTCAACTTTGAGTTCGTAAACTTCATCCTCGGAAACTACATCTGGTATGTTAAAATCGAAATGTTCATTGTTGCCCCAATAATCTTCACTTTCAGCAAACAAATCAAAAAACACAGTTTTCGTGTTGTAGGAACTAAAGGTGTTATCAAAACAAAATTGATAATCTCCACTTCGTTGAGCTGCCATTTGATAAACATTTTCCGATTTTTTTACATCAAGGTGCAATAGACGACCACCTGGCTCTATGGCACTAAACGTTATATCTAAATCACCATGCCCTCCATCGATAACCTGATATTCCAAATCTAGAGTATCATTTTGTTTAATAAATTGGAAAAAACAATCCTTTTTGCCAGGATCAATATTAATTGTAAGTATTTTTTGTAACGACTTAACTTTTCCCACATACAAAATAAATAGACACAAAAATATGCGCTGCCATTTCATGATTTAGGCCTTCTTCTGAATTTCTCATAACATTTTACACAAGAAAACGCATTTTTCAAACGGTGATTGGCGGTTAAATAATTTGAAGTTGTGTTCAAAACTAGACGATAGTAATACATGAACTGAATTTATTTACCTTAATTCTTAAGTTTATACGGGTTTCATTTTAGTTTGATTTGAGGTTATATTCTGGAAGTGAGCATCGAGTGTGGCAAAAGAAACTACATTTGTCAGTGTCTCATATACCAGCATTTTGATGATGTTGCGTTTGTTCGGCCATAGAAACCGCCACCTATCGGAATGCGAAGAACTCTTGGTGTAGCTTATGAATAGTATCAATGTTTATTCATTAATAGTTATTTCACCGACCGTTAAGCCCATCACACAATGAAAAAAATAAGGAATAAGAAATGGAATAAGGAATAGTGACGCCGTTCACGCAAAACACAACAAACAAATAGCAACAGACTATAAGCCAATGAGAACACTCATGCTGTTTGAAGTAAGTCATTATAATGGCAGCTCATCAAATATAATTCCAACTTCCAATTTCATAACTTCACAAAAACAACACCTCATACTTGTTTTATTTTGGGTTAACAATCTAAAATAATGAAAATAGATAACGCGTGCGCGCCTCTTCTAATGTCATTGGTTCGCAATATGAAATAAGGAATAAAAATGTGACTGAACGAAATTATTATTTCTTATTTCCTAGGCTTATTCCATATTTCAGTGTTGTGTGCAAATCCATAAACATCAGTAGATTGAAAATTGTTATTCCTTATTTTTTATTTCATATTTCTTATTCCTTATTTTTTTCATTGTGTGATGGGTTTAAGTGCAATAAAAAATAAGGGTTGCCATTTAAAATAACAAAGTTACTAGCTACTTCCGGAAATGCAACCATTTTGAAAACATTTTACATTGATTCGGCCTTCAGGGTCACTCCTAGTACAAATTTTTTTAAAACCTACCTATTTCACGTTCCCAGAAACGTTTAACTAAAGCTCCCAACAAAATATCCGTAACATATAGTATATTCGCTGTAGCTTTGCCGGTATGTCGTTGGCGCTTAATTTTTTAAGACACGTTCTTGCCTTTTTCTAACTTATGTATATTATTAGGCATTTAGAACGCCCCCAGCAATTCACAAGCAAGGCTATTAACCATTGAAGATTAGATTTGAACCAATCCACGCTTCAAATGGACATACGTTCCAAACATCGATTCCTAATAGTAAAGAAAAAATAGTTATTTATGGTATAAGTGTGTTATATTACAAATAAGTCACCCGAGAAAAAAGTAAGCCCACGAGGCCGTCAGGCCGAGTGGGGTTATTTTCTCAAGTGACTTATTTGTAATTAACACACGTGCACCATACAAAACTTTATCCAACACCTCCTCAAGCTGGTTTAAAACGTGGAAATCTTAAAAACTGCGTGTCCGCGAAAAGCTAGAGTGCATGGAATACAAAAGCAATAATTCGTTGCTATGGGGAATAATAAACAACAAAAAATGTAGTCAGAAAATTTATATGGATTTACTTATGGTTCCTGTACTTTATCTTGCTAGTGAGTTATTTTACGTCCATAACTCATTAGTGGGTTATATTATACCTTACTCGTTTAATTTCGTCATGATAATGACTGGATAACATAGAGGTGTTGGATAAAGTAATTAATTGGGTTGGATAAGAAATAATCGATGTTTCACTAATTGTCTTGTTATTTTCTTATTTCGTTATTGATTTCGGACATTACGTCAATCATAAGGTGATGTTGTGTAGCAGAAACTTCATTTAATTTAATTCAAAATGTAAAGTTTAAAAATACGCGGGTATTGCCCGAATGTACAAACTTGTTTTGCCGTAGTTAAAGCAGGCGCTGGAAATGTTACCTACTGGAAAGGGAATTTGATTTGGATATTGCAACGTAGTCACATTAAGAGCAAAATTTTACTCTAAAACCTTGTGGTTTTGGTTAAAATAATTTTTAATTATTTCACGCCAGCGCCTGGTTTAGGTATGTTCTTTCAAGTCAGTAGTTACCCTAATGTGTTAAAACTTTTAGTTTGTAAAGTCAAAAATAAAGCCAACTCGTCCTGCCATCTTCTTTCACAACCCAACCCACCTACCAAGCTACCGGTGCAGTAAGTAAACATTACATGATATGTAAATGGATGGACATTAGTTGTAAAGCATATTTACCGTCTATTATAAAAACATTAAAGATGTAGATGGTTTGTAGACCGATTGATGGGTGGGTAATGGTATGGTGGAAATTGTAAGCCAATTAACTGGAAAGCAGAAAAATTATTATACTACACCTACTAACTATAGTTAGTAATTCTGGATGGTGCTGTAGTGTACATTGAAAAGCTAAGTGATATGCGCCACATATGCGCGTCGTACCGCGTACCTACGATGAGGGTTTTGTACAGTGTAGTACAGCTCCTATCTATACAGTGTAGTACTGTTAAGGTGTATAAGTAATTGAGTTCCATTGAGTCGATTCATAGGCATATGTCTATGGGTCGATTGAGTAGGCACATTGATTAAATTGAGCAAATTGCGTACATTGAGTAAAGATTGAGTAGATCGAGTGAATCAAATGAATCGAGTAAATCGAATAAATCCGAATCCTATAAAGAAGCAAAGAAATCTGATTTTATTGCTTTAATCTTTGATAGTAGCCGTACAATCAATTTTCACATCCCGTCTCAAGATATGCAATACCAGCGACTATTTGTTTAAGTCACAAATTGTGGCATGCGGTTGCATTGCCTTATCGTATGTATATGGTATGATACGTCCACTAAATAAAATGTCATACACATAATAGGTACCTATTCAAAATATCAGTGAAGGGAAGAATAAGATTCAAAAAATTCATTTATTATTGTCGATATCGAAAGCCGCTATTATACATACTAAATAAAGATAAGATATTTAGAACCTATAATAATAGCAATCCTGGATATCCGATATATTACTGGAAACGGATGTTACATTTTATTACACAGTATACATTTATAAATAGGGACCGGCCTTATATGCATGAAAACACGTCAAAAATGCACATATATATGCACAAAAAAGCATGAAGATATGCATGAAAAATTAAAATGACCAAATAATTATTGAAACTTTTTTAATTCTAATTATTTAAACATTAGTTGTATTAAAACAATTAATGACTAAGTATTGTTCCAAGTGGTCCATCTTAAAATTTGTGCGCCTATTACGTGGTTATACACAGAGAAACATCTTTCCGCATCGACACGAGTAATTGGAGCGCACTTTAGCTGAGGTATTAGACGAGGTTCTATATTTAAACGTTCAACATTTTCCCCAGCCAACATTCGTCATCTCATTTGTTGAACTTCAAAATTTGCTTGCATTATAAATTAATGCTGAACTGAACACCACTGATGTTTTATAATTTAACAAACTTGGGGGCCATATTTTTTTGTATTTCATTTATTTTTTTATTCTTTCTATTTTTTTTTATTTTTATTTTTCTTCTATTTTTATTGTTTTCTTTTGTTCTGCTTCTATCTTATAATTTTTATTTTATTTGATTTATTATTTGTTTATCTTTATAGTTTATAAATAAAAATATAATTGTTGCAATTAGTACCACAGGGAACTTGTTTTGTAATAAAAATAGTTCAAAAAATTAATAAAATGCTAATCTATCTTAAATATGCACAAAAACCCCAAAAATGCAAAATATGCACTATTTTCTTTGCGCCAATGTGATTCATTTTTGTTAGTTCGTGTAAATTATTGCTTTATTTTAAGCTACATACAATATTTACGTAATGCATAAAAGCATTAAATCCGGTCTCTATTTATAAATATCCAAGCCCGAACCCGGATTCGAACCAGAGACCCTGAGTACCGCAGTCCAGCTTCAACTGAACTGCGGCACACGCCACACGGGCAGACCGTGATGATGTGGCGATTCCGATATTAATTATTAAGCGGCAGAGCAAAGCGATGCAAGCTTTATAGGGAAGTCGATGGTGTCCGTTTGTCCGTGGACACGATAACTGTTAAACGCTTGAACCGATTTGATGCAAACTTTGCACAGTTGACCTATATGCCACAAGTAATAAGCCTATTGAAAATGGGTCAAATCCAATGAACCCCTAGGGTCACGCCCTCGGTCACGCCTCTCTGCCTCTGGCAAACGTTTGAAGTTATTCGGTTCAAACTTTGCATATATACCACATGTAACAAGCCAATTGAAAATGGGTCAAATCCAATTATGATACCGTGGGGTCACACCGAGGTGATCTGCCCCTTTTTGTTATTTGAAGCAAGTGGGAATGAACAACTTGAATCTAGTTTGACCTAATGAAGATGTTTGTTACAGCATTAAATTCGCGATCTGGAACTTCTCGTTCTTCCGAACGACTTTCGTCTCACAACAAAACAGCAAAAATGTTCATTGAGTTAAATAAAAGTACCTATAAGTACCTATAAACGTGATGGCGAAATATCTAGGTATGCTGATGTGTTTTATTTAATACACCAAAATATATAATTATTTAACAAGCGTTTTTGTTTTCAAACACCCATAAAATCCAAATAAGATTTATGGAATATTTTAAAAAAACATAAATTACTGGTAATTTTTAAAAAATGTTGACACGAGACGTCGGCAACTCCGCACTTAAGCATTTAGCAACAGTGTTATCTCCGTTATAACATAACCTAACCTCTATGTTCATGAAATTTGTTTAATCATGATTTCCTGCACAAATAAACTTCTTTATGTAAGAAGTTTGCTTCAAATACGAAAATTGCATACAAAGAGTGCGAAGACTGCTGTTGTCATGCTTAACATGGGCGGACCGCATTCATTGGACGAAGTGCCTAGTTTTCTGCATAAAATCATGACTGATCGCGATATGATACAATTTCCGATCATGCAAGACCGTTTAGGGCCATGGATTGCAAAAAGACGAACCCCAGAGGTTCAGAAAAAGTATGCGGAGATTGGCGGTGGTTCACCTATTTATAAGTGGACTCAAAAACAGGGCGAACTGCTTTGCAAAAAATTAGATACGTTATCACCTTCGACTGCTCCTCATCAATATTATATAGCATTTCGGTACACAACTCCGTCAACTGAAGATGCATTTTCATCACTAGAGAAAGACGGAGTGGAACGTGTCATTGTTTTTTCACAATATCCTCAGTACAGCTGTGCGACATCGGGTTCCAGCTTCAACGAGATTTTTAAACTTTTTAAGAAAAGAGACTTTCCAAAATCTTTAAAATTTAGTGTGATCGACCGGTGGTCTGCACAGCCTTTGTTAGCAAAAACATTTGCAGACTTAATCATTAAAGAATTACAAAAATTGCCCGAAGATAAACGAAAAGAAGCATTAATTTTATTCAGCGCCCATTCTTTACCACTAGCCGCTGTTAATAGAGGCGATTCTTATCCTTCGGAAGTTGGCACAACGGTTCAACTCGTTATGCAAGAATTAAATTACTGTAATCCTTATCAATTGGTTTGGCAATCTAAAGTAGGTCCGCTACCATGGTTGGGTCCATTCACAGATGAGGCGTTAAAGGGATACGTTGCGCAAGGGAAAAAAACCTTTCTGTTAGTACCAATTGCCTTTGTGAACGAGCACATAGAAACTTTGCACGAATTGGACATTGAATATTGTAAGGACCTGGCCAAAGAGATCAATAACCCTACGATTTTAAGAGTGCCCGCTCCAAATGATCATCCTATGTTCATCGAAGCTCTTGCTAATGTAGTGAAATCACATTTAGATAGTAACCGCAGTGTGAGTGAAAAATTTTTAAACAGGTGTCCTCATTGTGTTAATATCAATTGTTTGCATAGCAAGCAGTGGTATTCAAAAGTATGTAACATTTAAATGTAATCAATCACTTATGGCCGTATGCACTGACAAATTTAAGCGAGGCTTAGCGTAAGCGTAGCTTATAATCCCTGGCAACGATTATTGCTACAATGGTTGTCATGGATTTTTAAATTTGTCAGTGCATACAGCCATTAGGGTTTAGGGAGTAATAATTAAATACAGGAATGGCAATTATACTAGGTGTTTATGGATATTTTTTACATGACTGTAGGTATACAATATCAATTCTGAATCTGGCACAGAATGAAGCAACAAGTAGTAAATGTTAAATCTTTTTCATTGTGAATTTTTTCTTCCTCACTTTAACATATTTGAAGAGTACATTTTTAAACAAACCCCTTCCATTTCTCCATATTTTCCTTAATGGTCTTTTTAGTGCATTTCAATCACAATTGCACTAATTAAGTCTGTCTTTACCATGGCGCGTGTTCTCTTTAACTGGTCTTAAACTGGTCAAGCAACAGTGTAGACCCTCGCCAGGTATAAATAGCCTCCTTATGACCTCATATAGGTACTGGTGATGTAGAATTCTCTTGGGTAGAGAATAAATAGCATTTCAGCAAAAGATATTATTTTTTGTTAGGTTTTTTAAGATCTGATGTACATATCACAATGGAGAGTGGAGAAAGATAAAGCTAGAAAACTGGACTATGTATTGACCTTGGGTCCATTTTGCATTGGGAAGTTACTATCTTGGTCTGTTTGGTACATAAACCACAATAGTTTTAGAAGTGATACTTTTTTTCATGAAATTGAGTTTGATTCATGAGGCCAAAGCCCGAGTTAAACATGCAAATTCCTAAAGAAAGACTCAACTTTCAAATTTGTTTGCATAGTGATCCTAAAACCGATAACTGAATAATTATCATAGTTATCATAGACATTCACGATTTAACTGTCACTCAAAAATGGATGCGATTGTTCATAGACAGGGCTAAACGCCATGGAAACGCATAGTAAAAATCGTTCAAAAAAGTACCACTTTCCATACGATTTGTTGACAAAATAAAGTCTTTATAGTTTAGTAAACTTAAATTAATCATAACGCAGAAGTACAGAGAATTATTTATATCGGGTGATCAAAAAGAACTGCAGACAGTTTAAATTGGGCGCTTTAAGTTTTTAATATTTTTTACTTAAGGAATTGGCAACCATGTTTAGAAGGTAGTTTATTTATGCATTAGTGATTAAATTCATCCACCACTGCTTTTACATACATATATGACATTTGGTATGTTACCAACGTTATAAATGTTTAGTTTTACGGAAAATTCAAATTGTCCGCACTACTTTTCGATCACCCGGTATCGAAATTAATATCCTAATTAAAAAGCGATGCGTTTTCTAAAACTAACAAAAAAATAATTGACAATCCTTTTTTTCCTAGCAACAGCGCGCTAGATTTTTCGACTTAATTAAAATTTAAATTGAGCACATAATATTCTTGCACCGAGATTGTTGGGAAAAAGACCAAGAACATTATCCTATCTTAATGACCAAGACATTTAATTTAATTTAATGCCTTTTTAGCGACCACATTGATTTTGATCAAAATATCTCAAAATCGTTATTTGTACTGTACGCTAAGATCGTTGGGGAAGAGACTAAGTAGTGCATTATCTCAATGCCCATTACATGAATTTGATGCATTTTTGTTGATTATAATATGTATATTGTAAAATTAGAATAAATGGTCATTAAAAACGTGATGGTAATGGTAATACTGACGATATTTCGTTGTAACGGTTTATTAGTGCTCTAAAGCATCGGTATTTTTTTGTTATCTCTTTTGCTTTTAGAGGGAAATCCGGTTTGTAGGTATAGTACATATTATGTTACCCCTAAAATTTTGTTGAGAAGTGTTGGTGTTAAAGACATCATTGATTTAACATTATAGTGGTTACTGGATATTATTAACGATCCTCGAGATCGTGTATAATTTCTGTCTGTCTGTCCGTGTGCACGATAACTTTGTGTAGAAACGTCCGATCGCTTTGAAAACTGATACACAACTTCTTCAGGATATAAGAAAGGGAGCTATTGTTTTTCAGCTACGTAGACTAACGGGCCAAAAGCCCAAACCTCAAAAAAGGGTTTCTTTTATAATTCTTGTTACAAAGAACATATGAATGTTCGATTTTCGGTGTTAGTAAATAATTAAATATTCCGTAAACCTCAGGTACCTAACTATGCAGATGAAAAAAAATTGCGCATGTGCAGCCCAACTTTTGTATTTGCGCAATGGCAATTTTTTTATTTGTTAAGATATTTAAATGAAATTTTTTATGTAGGCACCTCACATAAAAGTAAAACTGATGCCGATCAAAAAATTTGTTTTGCGCATGTGCAATTAGATTTTTTGATATCTCCGTTAGTTTATTTTATGAACCGAATTGCATGAAATTTTATATGTAGGCACCTCAAATAAAAGTAAAATCATGCCGAATCAAATAAATTGTTTTGCGCATGCGCAATTTCAAATTTTTTATTTGTTCGGATATTTAAATAAAATTTTGTGTGTACCTATACGGACCTCGAATACAAATAAAACTAATGCCGATTCAAAAATTGCTTTTACAAGCTATACTGATCTGGTGGGACAGAATCAATCCCTTAAGATGTGTTGTAAAAATGATGTATGTGCGAAGATCAAGAGGATCGTTCGGTATTCAGTTACATCAGATTTTTGTATCAAAAATCATTAAAAAACATTTCAGGAAATCCATGTTTAATTTATATGTATAGTGGCGTGCGGCTACCGAGGCGTCTACAGAACTAAGAGGGCCCGAGGGTCGCTCTGTTTAATGGAAGGAACTATATTTAGAATGAACTTTTTTAAAAATGAGAACATATTTTAACAACATATGTTCAAAGAAGTAAAATTATGAAATTAATTAACAAACCATTTTCCTCAATTTGAGTTTTGTTCTTAAATTTGATTATGTAATATAATAAGTTTGTTGCTATATCACAAAAAGTGTACTCTCTTTAAATATATGCTGTAATGAAAACTAGTGGTTGCTAGTACCTCTTCTGACCATGCAGAAGTGCGCCATTGATCACAAACTGAAGGTATGTAGGTTGGTAGCGAACCGTTTATATTTGTGGATACTATAAAAAGCCTCTTTTAAAAAACTGTTGTTTTGAAGATATTCAGTGTTCCAGACTAAATTTCCACCCTTAACTAGGTAAGTAAAACAAGTATAAATTGTGCACAACTCTAGTGCAGATAAAGCGCATTTTTTAAACCGAAATAGCTTTTGTTTTGTCATCACCAATGGATATATTTCTGGCGGACGTCTCAGTCGCCCTTTGTGAGTACCCTATTCCGACAATCCGTTCTTGAGGTATAAGGGAATATACCCGATCACGATAAGAGGTCGAGGAGGAGGGCTATAGTTAGTAGAAATTAATTCCTTTCGTTGAGACCTTTCATTAGGGTACCATGAAGGCTAAAACTAGTTCCACTCCCCAGGGCAGTAGTTGGTAGAAAACGGTTCCTTTCGTTGAGACCTTTAATTAGAATACAATGAGAGATTAAATTAAAGTAAAAGTTATGCACGTTTCACTTTCAAAAACAGCATTTCAGGAAATAATTCGTGGGGGGGGGGAGGGGCCCTCTTAGGCAGCGAAATTTGATGGCCGTCTGGCACACCTTCAAGGTATAGGCTACCTACTGCAAAAATTCCAGGACTCTAAGACCATTCCCCTAGAAGTAGTTCAAAACGGTAGAAGTGGGTCCGGACGGACAAACGCATACAATAGCACATTTCCTTAATTCTTAAACAAGTTAAAAAGTAATCGTAAACGATTTACATAAAGCGCATTTCCACTTGCATTCATTTCCCATTTGTAAGATGCGACTTCTGTTAAAATCCATTTTTAACGTGCTACTTCAATTTCAGTTTATGTGAAGAATTTTATTTCAATGCTTTTCTAAATAAGAAAGTTGGAACTGCGCATGCGCAAACCTAAATTTTAAAACTAATGTTAGATTTTCCTTTGTTCCAAGCGCCTAAGTATCAAATTTCACTTAAATGGTTCCATAGATAAAAAAGTTGGCACTGCGCATGTGCAAAATAAAATTTTGAAACTGGCGCTAGATTTTCTTTTATTCCAAGTGCATATGTATCACATTTCATTTAAATTCTTCCATAAATAAAAAAGTTGGCACTGCGCATGCGCAAAACCAAATTTTGAAATTGGCGTTTGATTTTCCTTTATCCCAAGTGGCTATGTATCAAATTTCGTTTAAATTCTTCCATAAATAAAAAAGTTGGCACTGCGCATGCGCAAAACCAAATTTTGAAATTTGCGTTTGATTTTCCTTTATCCCAAGTGCCTATGTATCAAATTTCGTTTAAATTCTTCCATAAATAAAAAAGTTGGCACTGCGCATGCGCAAAACCAAAATTTGAAATTGGCGTTTGATTTTCCTTTATTCCAAGTGCCTATGTATCAAATTTCATTCAAATACTTTTATAAGTAAAAAAAGTTTGCAATTCGGTTTATAAATGGTCGAGATGCGAAAAGGGCACTGTGAATTTTGAATCGATTCGATTCAACTTTTTGCATTGCGTATTATATGGCTAAAGCTATGCCCATATTGAATTTCATGCAATTCAGTTCATAACTAACGGAGATGTAAAAGCGATTGAACATTTCTAAACAAAGTTATCGTTCACACGGACAGATAGATGGACAGACAGACAAAGGAACAGACGGACAGACCAACAGGCAGACGACAGATAGTAATGCAAAATTATAAACGATCTCTAGGATCGTTAATAAACGGCAAAAGTGTAAAATTATGGAACATGTAAAAAACGGTTTTTTGTTTTTTTTTACAATAACTTTTTTAGCAATAACCGCAGAAAAAATTCCTTCCTTGGTACAAGACTCGACACCATAACGAACCAAACAGCGCAAAAAGTAGAACAATAGCTCTTAAGATAAAGAACTAGTAGCGTCGCAAAACGAGCGGACGGACGGACGGACGGACAAAGTGGCCACAATAGCGCATTTTTTTTTTATTTTTGTGGAAATGCGCTAAAAATATCGACATAAGCTTTTTTCCTTCATCAACTTAACAACTTGCCCCCTTTGCCCAAAATGTGCGGTCACTAAATATTGATTTAGGTGTATATCAACCGCCCACAAAAAAAACATTTGTTGCAATAATCTCGCAAGTATTGCGTCTTTAAAGGGTACCGCTCACTAGAGCGAAGTGAGCGGTACAAGGATCCCGAAATACCGGAATCCCGCAGAATTTTTGCGAGATTAATCCCGTACGTAAATACAGAGCGAGATCCCGCGGGATTGAGGAATTTGTCGACCAAGGGGACGACTGTTTTTTTGCAAAATAATTGTTAAACTTTTTCGTTTGAAATTTATTATGATTTTCGAGGCACTTTAAAAGTTCACCTTTTTTTGCTTTACAGGTAAGGTTTTTTTGAGTTCTAAGTTAGGCTGAAGGTACTTTTTTGTTGAATATTGTGATAATTAGCGATTTATTTTACTACAGAAGTTAACGGCACAAAATTCCGTGGGATTAACACCTAACGATCCCGCAAATACCGGGATTGAGATTTTGCTGCGGGATTGCATTCCCTAGTCCTGGTATAACAAAGAAATGGAATTCGAAACAGAACGATAATAAATATAGCGGGTTATATACGACACATTTGAAGCAAGCATTTTTGCTTAGAAAAGATATCAGTTTCAGGGGATGATTTATTGGGATTTAAGTTGAACTGCATTTGTATGTCATATCTTGTCATTGTGCGCGGTAAACTTTGCGACTACCAGTTTCGTCATCTTATATTTAAATGTCACTTAATTAATTACATACAGGGTGTCACATATCTCTTGAGACAGTCGATTATTGCGGAAACTAGCGGGGTTATAAGAAATGATTTATATAAAATATTCTTCATATTATGCTATGCACTTTTTCACGTAACTGTCCCTTAAGGGTGAAATGTAGGGCAACTTAATTTTTTCTAATAGAAACCTATACTTTTTTGTGATATTTTGTTTTTTCCCTACGCTTACGATTTTTGGAAGATCATCTTCCAAAAGCGTGATTTTTGGTTTGAGCTAGGAAGGTGTTGTGTTACGAATTTGGCACATTTTTTTTAAACACAACGTAGCTAGAGTAAGGGGTCCTACTTTCTTCGTTACTCATACACAGGTTAGGTAGTTTTGTCTGTAAATGCTGTGGTGTTCATTTAGATCGATTTTAAATTTTCAGGGGCACTCGTCCAGAGTCATTGAATAAAAAATGTATTCAATGCCGAAGTGTACCTATGAGGTAGAGAAATGCTATAAACCCTTGACTTGGAAAAACATGAAAAAAACCTTGCCGAATTGAAAATGTGTGGGTAGATAGTGATGAAAACAAATCACGTTAAATGTTACACGTACGTATCTCACTTGAAAAAAAATTATCAATCTTTATATCAATTTTGAGATAAGCATATAGGTATGTACTTAATATATGTGTTCCTTTAACTAAATAGGACACATCATTGTTTTCATTTTCAAGACATGCTCTAAAAAGAAAACACCGGATTAATAAGAGCTAAACTGTGATAAATCAAGTTAATATGGTACACATTTCTTTACAGTTATTTCTGGCTACCTTTTGGTTTAAAGAAGTCGCAAGTTTTTCGCGTGAGATATTCACGACTTATGTTGAACCCGGCAAAGAGGCGTGTTTCTACCAACATGCCCAAGTAGAAGATATAGTAAACTTATTCTACCATGTGATTGATGGTGGAGACAACGGTTTACTAGATATATCATTAAAAGTAGCTGAACCAGGAGGAAATACGGTATATAACTATGAAAAAAAATTGGAAAACAATATCGAGATAGTGGCTCTACAATCAGGTGACTACAAACTTTGCTTGGATAACCGTTTTAGTTATATAAATGTAAAAAAGGTATTTTTTGATCTAACCATAAGAAGAAATAGCACTATCAAGAATCGCATCAGTTGGAGTGATGATGAGAATCCAGTGACAGGAGTACCGGATAAAGAGATCTACGACGTAAAAGTTAAACATATTAGTGATATTACCCAAAGGCTATTTGAGCAATTAAATGAAATCGTAGAATGGCAACACCACCTTGGCGCAACGATGTCCAGCGATATACATGTGCAAATAGCACATCGTAATTTAGTTGATCAAGTTTCAATTAGGAATATTATACTTATAGCAATAATTGGAATTATACAAGTTGTTACAATTAGAAGCCTCTTTGGCAATCCACCAAATGTTTTTAAGTTTTGGAAACGCTACCAAGACAAAAAATAGGTATCTAAACAAATAAAGTACCTACTCAATTAGATTTAGTTGATTTGTATTTTTAGAATTTTTTTGCAAATTTAAGACTTTGTTGCTGGAACATTTGTAAAGATTTGTAAATTTGTAAAGATCTACGAATAAAGAAAAGATAGAAGCGCATTTCGTTTGCACATCACTTGCTTTCTTTCTGAGCCCATAGAATAGACTAAGTATAATCAAACAAGTAAAAAGGTTTTCGCCCTAAGGCGAGAACTTCAGCGCATTTTTCATGAATGATCAGTACCTACTTCCCAAAAGGCCATAGATATGTGCGCTGTGATTTTCTTTACTAGAGGCATATATGGTTAAAATAAATAAAAAAGTTGGCGTCGCGCGATGAGCACAGTTAATTTATGCTATAGGTATGCGACGTTTGTTTTACTAGAAGCGTTGGCATTTTGCAGTCTGCGCATGCGTGGATTTGATTTTTACTATGTGCGATATGTTTACTTTTCCTAATGACATTTACAATTTTCGATTTTTACTACATGTGATATGTTTTTCTTTACTAGAAGCATCTATGGTTAAAATTTCAAAGAAATATTGATAAATAAACCGATACAACGAAATATCGAAGGATCCTCAGTATTACAATCACTTTTAACGACAATTTATTTTAATCTTACAAAATACATTTTATAGTTAACAAAAATGCATCAAATTCATGTCTTGGGCTTTGAGATAATGCTCTTGGTTTTTTTCCCAACGATCTTGGTGCATAAATAACGATTTTGCCATGTTTTGATCAAAATCCATGTGGTCCATAAAAATAGATCAAATTCATGTTTAGATCATTGAGATAATGCTCTTGATCTTTTTCCCAACGATTTTGGTGCATAAATAACGATTTTGACATGTTTTGATCAAAATCCACGTTTTCGCCAAAAATTCATCAAATTCATGTCTTGGGCATTGAGATAATGCGCCTAGTCTTTTTCCCCATGATCTTGGTGCATAAATAACGATTTTGACATGTTTTGATCAAAATCCACGTGGTCGCCAAAAATGCATCAAATTCATGTCTTCGGCATTGAGATAATGCGCTTAGTCTTTTTCCCAACGCTCTTGGTGCATAAATAACGATTTTGACATGTTTTGATCAAAATCCACGTGGTCGCCAAAAATGCATCAAATTCATGTCTTGGGCATTGAGATAATGCGCCTAGTCTTTTCCCAACGATCTTGGTGCATTAATAACGATTTTGACATGTTTTGATCAAAATCCATGTGGTCCATAAAAATAGATCAAATTCATGTTTAGATCATTGAGATAATGCTCTTGATCTTTTTCCCAACGATCTTGGTGCATAAATAACGATTTTGGCATGTTTTGATCAAAATCCACGTTTTCGCCAAAAATTCATCAAATTCATGTCTTGGGCATTGAGATAATGCGCCTAGTCTTTTTCCCAATGATCTTGGTGCATAAATAACGATTTTGACATGTTTTGATCAAAATCCACGTGGTCACCAAAAATGCATCAAATTCATGTCTTGGGCATTGAGATAATGCGCCTAGTCTTTTTCCCAACGATCTTGGTGCATAAATAACGATTTTGACATGTTTTGATCAAAATCCACGTGGTCGCCAAAAATGCATCAAATTCATGTCTTGGACATTGAGATAATGCGCGTAGTCTTTTTCCCAACGATCTTGGTGCATAATTAACGATTTTGACATATTTTGATCAAAATCCATGTGGCCTCAGAAAAATAATTTAACATTTTTGAATCACACACATGCGGTTATCAAACGTGCACGTTATCAACTCTTTCAGCATCAAGATAATGCGTTTGAAAGCTTTTACAACTCTAAATTCATGTGTAAAGAATAATTTGGGTACATTTTGCTCTAAAACTTTTGACCGAGACCACAGAGAAGAGTTATATTGAATTGTTACACATCTAAGAGTCATAGGGAATAATCTAGCGAAAGTCCGAACTCGATACATGATGAAATATGTTAATTTTTATCATATTGAGTTCGCAGTTTTTCCTGTTCCCGATTCACTCGAAGTCGTATAACTTTTGTTCCTGTTGAACCAGCTTCCTGAAAATCAATAGCGTCCGTTCTTAATGTCCAACGTACCCGTATACCAAATTTCAACACAATCGGCCACTTTTAAAAAGAGATAGAGCGCACACGGACGGACGGACGGACGGACGACAATACAAAACTATAAAGGATCTGAGGATCCTTAATAAAGAAGTTTGCACTATCTAATTTTTGCAATATCAGTTATGTTTCTCTTTAACAGAAGCATCTGTGATTAAAATTTCAAAAAGATATCTCGATAAATAACAGTTTATATTGCCCATCCTGCGCATGCGCGCATTAATCTGATGTTAACAATATGCGATAAGTTTGCTTACACTAATGCCCGTTTAAGCTAAGCTCGGCTTAAATTTGTCGGTGCAAACGGGCATAAAAGCAACTTTGGTTAAAATTTCAAAGAAATATCTCCATAAATAAGAAAGTTGCCATTGTGCAGTCTGCGCATGCGCATAACTGATTTTTACTATATGCGATATATTTGCCTTCACCAGAAGTATTTATGGTTAAAATTTCAACAAAATATATGATTAAATACGGAAGATTTCGTAGGCTCAGGTGCTAGAGCTTTTACGTTATTTAGTAAAGGCAAAATGACGTTTTTGGCAGATAACCTGCGCGTTAAGTTTAAAGTAAGTGATACATCACAGTCAAGGTGGATTCACAACGGTGGCGGCACTCCGACTGTTATTATAGGAAGCGCGTGTACCAAATCCTTAGAAAAGGGAAGAGTGAGGAGTGATAATAATGATCGTAAAGTGAAGCCCACATTTGTTATTTCACCGAAAACTAACCTATAATTTATACCTGTGAAACGATATACTTTCGTGTTTTTTTTGGCTATCACTTCCGTGCACTACAATGTACCATTGTCCAATCATGTTTTTAATCGCACATTTCGAGACTTAAGGATCACATATAATCACGAAAATGAAAAATTAAACAAACTTTGGCTCCGAAAATATGGCCGCCCCAGGTTTCAACGCGCAGCATTGCCTTTGATAGGATTATTATCAGTCCCCTTTCTTTAAAAGTCTAAGATCAAATCTGCCCTCGTATGCATATTGCCTACCTTACTGTGTTATTGTAACTTACGATGGGAATATCATAATATAATAATTTTATTTTTGTTTTGCGTTTATGTCTTCTTCAGTTTTCAATGGGCCGATACAATTTTAAATTTTTTTATGGAATCTTTCATCCTTTCTCTTTTATGCGCATCCTCTAATTTGCATTTTTCTGTATTGTTTACATGTAAAAATCATTCGAATTGTGATAAAACTGTAAAATGTGAATTACTTCTTGTGTACCTACTCGTCTTTCACAGCCTACTGGTTTGTTTAAAATGATACGCAAAAAATAATGTTTTAAGGATGAGCGTCGGCAGAATTTGGATTGGTTCTATTTTGCAAATTAATGTGAAACCTAATTTGCAAATTCGTTTTTAAATCGTTGAATTTTATGTTTTGAATTAAATAAGTTAAAGAAAGAGACCGTCCGTATTACCATTTGGACAAGGCGAAGTTCCACCTTGGATGATCCCGAAAATGAAAACCTTAAAACTGGCGGAATACGTTAAAGAGGATACCCCATTAACAATATACAGAAGCAACTTTCTTGCCTTTATGGAGCATCGGGACTCAACCATCATCTACACTGATGGATCACGCACAGCATGGCCTAATAAGAATTATTACGCCATGACGCACAGAATCAGAAGTAGGATGCGCTGTATCCGTGGACTACACGTCACACGAGTGGACACTTCCGCCTATGACAACTGTATACGGAGCAGAACTGTATACATTGTGGCAGGCTCTGCTGTATTGTCTAATAAATAGAGGACACATGTTTCTGATTGTTTGCGATAGCCTCAGTGTTATGGCCGGGATACGGGCCATTTTTCCCCGTGATCCTCTTATTCTGAGAATCCAAGCAATGTACACAACTGTGACGAAGTCCGGTAAGGTAGTGGAATTTGCGTGGATACCCAGTCATGTAGGAATACAAGGAAATGAACTGGTTGATGCGGCAGCAAAACGTGCAACAAGAGGAACCCGAGTAGACGTCCAGGACCTAAGACCCACGGATCTTAAAGCAGCCCTGAGGCTGGCCGTGGGAAGGACGGCGGAATGGATTCCGCCACTTAAGCTGGATTCACATGCATACGCAATCCGACGATACTGTAATCCGAAAGGCGAATGATTGGTCAACAATTTCAAATTTGCTTGACATTTGAAATTGTTGATCAATCATACGTCTTTCGGATTACAGTATCATCGGATTTCGTATTCATGTGAATCCAGCTTTAAGCTAACACGAACTGAACGCGTGAAAATACAAAGGCTGCGGATAGGACATACTGGACTCACCCACGCTTATATACTTCGCGGAGAACCTCCTCCGACGTGTCATTGTGGTGAACGGATAACGGTCGTCCATATCGTATGTACGTGTCCAAATTTTGTCCAAACAAGAACAGCGTTGCAAATATCACCAGACCTACAGGAGAACTTGCGGGAGTAGGAGAGTGCTAGATTTTCTGAAAGGAAATAACTTATTCAACATGATTTAACTAACATATTACACATATCTAGAGTAGTGATGATTGGCGATGGCGGTATAAGTAAAAAAAAAGGCCAATGACCAAGGATGTCGACGCCTTGGAGGGGAAAAAAAGAGACCCTGTAACTTGTTAGCAGTAAATATTGAATTGCGTACAAAAGGCGATAGGGAATTCGCAATGATGCCTGCTTCGTTTGGATATGCAAGACTTTGGTCTACTGGGGAACCGGGCACAGCTTATAACAAAATATTCATTACTCAGATAAGAAAAGAAGTATTACCGCAGATTATGTTACGCCGTAATGGTGCGTTTTCACACTCATGCAATTTGCGTAAATTGAATTGTGCATGCCAATTTGTGCAAATTCACTGAACTCATGCATCCATTTTCACGGTTCAAGTTTGGTGCACAAATTTGTCTACAGTACAGTTCAGATTATCATTGTAAACGATGGACTACGAAGAGGAATTAATAGCAATAGTTGGTGTTTGTTTAATTAAAAAGTTCAAAGTGCTAAAAGACAAAAAAGAAGAAGATCGCAGAAGACAAGGAAAGGATTTATAAAGCTCAATAACCTGTATCACGAACTCTTTTTCTTTCTTTGACATTATTATCACAAACAAAACAACGTACAACAAACCATGTGCACTCGGAACAACAATTCTGTTTTCACCCTCTACGCATGCGTCCAATTGGTGTGTCGTTACACGTTCATGCATTTGCATCAACCACATGCAAAATATCTGACCATCCAGATTTTACTCAAACCAAATTTTCTGGCTTGCGCAAGTAAATAATTTTCGTTTTCATGCACCAATTTACTTGCACAAATTGGCATGCACAAGTCAATTTGCGCAAATTGCATGAGCGTGAAAACGCACCAACGGTAATGAGAAAGTAATATACATATACCGGGTGAATATTCCAAAGCCGAACCGATATTCCATATGTCGATTTTTGATGTGTCCATTTATCTGTGTTGAATACATATTATGATTTCAAGTGAGTACAGAAATTCATATTTAAAACGTGATTTCGTCTACATTTAAACGTCTGTTACTCTCTATGTCTGTAAGTGCATTATATAAACTATCTACACATAAAAGCGTTCCTTTATTTGAATACAATTTTTAATTCTCACATCGCTACATGTCCATTAGCCTACAGAACGGTCATCTTTCTTAAAATACAACATCCAAGATAGCGTACCTACATATGAAACGAAAAATATTTTGTTAAACTGTAACATTTATTCTTCGCACATTTTGAGAAGTATGCAAAAAATGTATTGCACAGGTTCCCAGTTTTGAATATTTTTTAGAGCAAAACTTTCCACCACACTTCTCTTATTTTTTCCTAAGATTTCCACTTTTTATTGTTTTGTTATTGCAAAACTTTAATACTAAATGTCAATACAATTTCAAATTACTTAAACAGAAAAACCATACTAGGCATGTAAGTTGTTAGGATAAATCTTTGACGTAAAATACTGGCTACACCACTTACAGTTAGTGTGGTGAGGCACGAATATTTCCAAGCGAATTTCCGGTAATGCTCGCATTGCTAAGAACGAATATTCACCCACCGGAAATTTAAGCAAATAATTCTTGAGGACTTTACGAAACATTCTTCCGAACTTTCCAGTTTATACGTTTTTAATCGACCAACTTCCATTTTCATGAGATTACGCGAACGTTAATAAGTTTTCTTTAATTTGTGTGAATTTTTAGTTTGGTTTTGAAGGTACAGTATTTGTTATGGGCATGGCATATAAACTGAAACTGAAAAGATTTTTCTTTTTAATGCATGTTACATAAGCAATTCAAAACCTCAGATGAGTTTTATTGTAATTAAAAACATCAATTTATTAAAACATTGATTTGGTTTTCGTGTTGTAATTAGTATAGAATAGTCTGAATAGTATGGTATATTTTATAAAATATGGATATTGCCATAAATTTCCGAATATTCGCAAAGATAAATATATTACGCGAATTTTACACTACTTACAACTGTGTGATACTGCACTTCCGTTCTGATTGCACATTTGTATTTGTTTTGATGCAATGTAGCAAAGATCATACTACACTAGATAGCCAATGCAAGAGTTGTTTCGCGTTTAAGTAGTTCCATAAAAATATTTATAGGGGGCTTTCAAAATTAAGAACGTAACTGATTCATCCGAAGCCGTCTTCGTACGAGTTCGAATCACATCATAAATACAAAGAGTGATTATTGTCTAAACACGAGACACATAAACATGACCTACTGAACACTTCTCACTATCATTGGGATAAAATTACATTTGTAAGTGGGCGTCATTCAAGACGAGGTAGATTCTATTAGTCAGGACGTTACAATGAAAGAAATAATTTGAAAGTTGTACACAATATTCCCTTTGCTTTTTTTTAACCAGCGCTAACCAATACATTTTCCAGATTTTTGGATTAAATTAATAATTGCAAAAGCGTCTTTTTTCTTAGCATAATTTCTGAAAACTTTTAGTTTCACGTATCTACGATACTTTAGCAAATCTTCAAATATAATATCACATATTTAAATATGTATACTATAAATCTGTGATAATATGCACCTACTTATCCAGGCATATTTACATTGTAACCACTCATTTATCTAATTTAGATTTCTTGTAATTAAGCATTTTATGATTGGGATAAACGAGATATCCCGCTTAGCCTCCTACATAATAAAATTGTGTCCAGCTAAAGTGAGTCGGAACTAGAAGCGTCTGTGGTTAAAATTTCAAAGAAATATCTCCATAAATATGAAAGTTGCCATTGCGCAGTCTGCGCAAAATATGGAAAATACGAAACTGATCGAAATGGGCAAATATAGACCATAACGGCTATCAATTAGCGAAAACCCGAAGTCGCTAGGTGGCCCAGGGGCCGAGATCTCGATGGAACGGATGGACGGACAGACGGAAACACGAGCACATAAGCTTTACCTCAACTTCGTTGTGTTACGATAAAAAATTTAATTTAAAACAAGATGTGAATACAACACAACACAAGGTTGCGCTGAGAAATGACACTGATATCCCATACAATAGCCCTTTATTCTAAAAATAACTGTGCTTTGCCATTTCGCGCGTCTTCTTACCCCGCCAGGTAGTTTGTACTATTCTCATAAAAACATAGCCGCTGGAGGATGCAGTCGACTTATTTGGCGGGACAAATTATGAGAGTCTAAAATTTATACAGCGCTGTCTATCTAGTGTAGTATGATCTTTGAATGTAGTAAATCAAAAAGTGACAAAACCCATTGTACGAAAATTTTCTGCCAAAAATCACTGCTATAGTCATGATTGTCATTACAAAATGATTGATCTATAATCAAGGTATAGACACTATAAAAAAAAATACCTAACAAAGTAGACGATATGTTGTCAATTTTACATGATTTCTTGTTTTTTAAAATAAATTACAAATAAAAGTAGTAAAAATTTCGATCACTACTTTATTTAAGTGAAACATCGAACATAAATATTTCTTATGGTTATGACAAACTCGGCCTGGCGACTGTTGTTTTCCAATCGTCTTTATGATCAGATTTAGTAAACTTCTTAAATTTGCCTTTCTTTGAGTTGCTCTTTGATGACGGGCGCAGTATGTTGCGCCTTTCAAAACTCTTAAAACGATCCAGTAAAATACTACCCTCTTTTTTTACAGTTCTAAGATTGCCCGAAATATCGCGCGGGGCGTTAAATTCAATTTCTTCCGACTCGAACTTACGTCTGGCCAACCGTTTTGGTTCAAGTTGTGTGTATTCTTTCTTCTTGAGTCGTTTCGATTTTAATATCTCCGCTTTATCAGTTTGTTTTTTAATTTCTTGCATCATATTTCTCAAATTATGTATGTCAGTAATTTTTTTCTTGGCTTTCTTGGCCATTTGTATAGCACTTAGAAGCTTACTATGTTCTCGCTGTTTCCGTCTCTGTTTCAAGTCTTTTTTCTTATTTTTGACAGGTGGATTAATGGATTTGTATTCATTGTCAGAATTTTCAGCCTCTTCCTTTTGTAGTCCTTGACTCATTTCAACCAACCAGTTATTCTAAAAGTAAAATAAAGAATGTCAGTAGGTGCCTATCTATCATTCCATCATAAAATTAGTTTAACATCCAGCAAATAATAGAATAGTGAGATGGCTTAAGGCTCTGCTGTAGTGAAAATTATTATTCAAATTTTCGAAAAAAACAAGTCGCATACGATGTCGGGACAATAAGTGATACTGGGAAAAATAAGTAAACAAGTTGTAAATCAGCATATGCATGATTAAAGCGCATTTTTGGTAATGCAGGTCAGTATTTTATTAGAGAAGTTTAAAATTATCGATCTCACGAGTAATTTTGGCTGCGTTAAATAATTAATTTTATTTAATTTCAATTGACGGTACGTCTTCATTTTGTAAAACAAATCACAAGGTAAATAATAAGTTTTTATACTAGTAGCGCTATCTAACGGTAAAATTATAGCACCTCCGAAACCCATATCGAAATTATTTTCTTCAATTATCGATCTCACAAGTAATCTAACTCAAAATAGACTAGTGCTGTGCCTGCACATCTACACTATAGCAGAAAGCTTTTAGTGAAAATTTGAATTCTCTAGCTATTGTAGTTGTGGAGATCTAACGCGGACAGCCGGCCTGCCAGCAATAACGAATATAATAGCGTATTTTTTTCAAAAATGCGCTAAAAAATCGAGGTAGTTTCATTCGACAAAAATATTGTATGCTAAAGTAACCAAATCGTTCTTAGCGCATAACTTTGGAACCAGTAAAGATATTGGCGTCAAAATTTTGGAATAGATTTTACTTAACTAACCACATGCCTCTGTGTCTCCAATTTTATAAAATTTTATCTGCGTTCCGAAAAATTGCTTTGCAAACTTTCGTGTAATTGCAGAATTTAATACCACACAGTAGTAAAGTTAAAAGGGAAACTCGACACGTTAAGGCATAGGCAATTGTAGAGAGAATGTTGGACAATTTTTCCTTTTATTACATTTTTATAAACAAAGGAAATGAGCAAATTAATAAAATCTCAATTTCTAAAGATGTTTTTTAAATTTATATCTACCTACCTCACATTATCAATAGATAATGCGGTGTGATTAATTATGAATATACCTATGGCTATGGGTACTTTCATCCAACACAAATAAATAATCACTTATAGAACAAATCTTTTCCTATGTAGTACCTATAATTCAACACTGTTGGCTGTAATGTAATCTAACAATTTATAATTGTTGATTAGGCACGTTGTTATAAAACTACGGGCCGCCTTTTTTAGTGCATTTTCGTAAAAATACAAAAATGTCTGGTCACTTTGTTCGCCGATCTGTCCGCCCGCCCGTTTGTGTATCTGCCCTTACAGCTGTATCGCTACTATATGCTTACCTTAAATTCTACTTTTTTCGACATTTGGGTTGTTAAAAAAGGATTGTGCATGTGCCGCATTTTTACGAAATTTTAACAGATGGTGGTTTTTATATAACTAATATGAGCGTAGGTATACAGGGTGGTGTCTAGCGCGACGCAGCATAGGGATTTCAATGGTAATTTCTTTATAGTCAATTACTAGCTCCCCTAGTTATTTTAGAGCAAAAGTCTAAATACGTTTTTTTAGAGAAAAAAATACTGCATCTGTTCATACTTTTAGTTATAATTTTCCGTTTTTCAAAACCGTAGAAATCGACAAAATAAAAAGGTTCATTTTACAATAAATCAAATATGCCTTGGAATTACCTAAAAAAAACAGCGATAACTTTTCATTATTTGCCTTTGACGTATATTAAATTTATACTTGTTTATAAATTAGTTAAAGAACTGCAAGTGCAATAACGTTCAAAATGTCCGTCAAAACCATCAGGAAAACGACAATACATTGAACGATTTGGCTGCAGTAGCGGAAAATCCAAATATAAGTTTAGGAACAAATCTTCTTCAAATCAGTTTTTTTCTTCGATTATGTAGGTACCTACTCTGATTCCGGAAAATGATAAACAAATAGTATCTGATGCAGATGCAGCATACATTCTCTAAAAAACATTACCCTAAGATGCCTTTTATTGCGTCGGTTAGTTGAAACAGAATTAAATATGAAAATCATTCGACGTCAAACAACGATAACTTAGATGCGATGCGCTTGTAGTTTGTTAAAAGATTCCAAAGCATCACTGATTTATAAAAATGTAATTTTTTATTTTGTCGATTTCTGCGTTTTTGAAAAATGG
>NW_022171984.1:0-1378 GCF_008802855.1 Photinus pyralis
GTTTTTACAAACTTCGCACCACTCCATTCGATATACAATGATATGAATAACTAGTAAGGTGACTTATATCAATAAATGCATGAGTGTGTTGCCCCTAACAATCTTAACTGCGCTACTAGTTAATAGGCAAATATGCCAGCCCAATCCCTAACAATATAACCGTGAAACAGGAGGGCAATCAAGCGAAGACGCTGGCCCAAACCTAACGAATAACCAGGTTCACCAAATCACCACCCAATGTCTAACTAAAAAGTGAGTTGCCTTCTAGCCGCGATTAAAGGAAAGTCCATGACATGTCATGATGAATATTCTACGCATACTGTTCAAACTTCAAACGTACCCTGCTACTTGAATTCATTCATTAATTAAGGCAGTGTTACGTGTTCTGCTTAGGTGGTTGGTGTTTTAATTTGCTTATGATTAGCATAGTTTGGGTTTTATTCAAGGCCAGGGTTTTTTCTCAAGTCGCGCTCTTTTTTTCCCTGTTAGTCTGCTTTTGCGAGAGTGCGGCACCTTTAGGTTTTGCTTGCTTTGCTTTTAATGTACCACACCCAAATTCCCGGGTTTTCAGAATAAGTTTATAATAAATAAACTCGCAGACATTACAGTGTTTTATTTGAGTGTTCCTGCCCGACTGGGTCCCGAGTCATTGTATTAGCTTCGTGTAACGTAAGGGGACCCTACCTTAGACGATCGGGTCACATGCTGTCCTTTTGTTTGAATTTTGAGCGGGAACCGTGTTTTGAAACTGGGATTGCAACTTTGCCACTTTGCCGTGAAATCTGTCATCTTCACTTCGAGCCTGAGGTTGGTTAAGATCAGTACAAAATGTATAGTTTTTAAAAACGGTATGAATTACGTTAGGCACAGACCATAATAGTATAAGTAAACGTCCTCGCGAGTGAAAAAAAAAGTATATACACCACTGGAGAGAAATGACATCTTTCCCTTGGGGCTTTGTCGAGGGGTTTGTGGCCCTCGGGCACTAATAACACCGCGGGAAAAATCAACCATTTCTCTCCCTTAATGTATAATGTACTATTACAGCGGAAATAGTTACTCTAGTACGCGATATTTAATAATATAATAATAATAAATAGTCTTTATTGCATTAAGAAAGAAAATAAAAAAAATTATGAAAATTAAATGCGGGGCGAGATTCAGTTACAGGGGGTAGCTTCCCTGTAGCTGCTCTTCCACCTAAACCCCACGATAGGACATACACATTCTGGTGAAAACAAAATATATGGCGGTATAGATAAATATAACTCAACATGACTTTCAAAATTTTTCATTTCACACGAAAGATAATAATCTGAAGGACACTAAGTGGCCATTAGTAGTTTTTCTTTGACTTTACGTTTGAATTGGGCAGCGG
>NW_022171985.1:0-776 GCF_008802855.1 Photinus pyralis
TTTTTATTATACCTGAATCACAATCTCCGTTTTAAACACTCAAATGCGTGCGAAAAAGGGCATTTAAAACACACGTGCTTTAAAGTTGCTAAGTAACGATACTTCAAGTATGACTTTTGAAACTGTCATCTGGATGAAATAAAAAATCCTCTTAGGTCGCTTTCTCTAAATGCAGAACATTTCTTTGGCTTTTGTACCTATCCTTTGACTGCAGCATTGTTTTAAAGTTTTGAATGAATGCACCAAAATATAGAAGATTTAAATACCTTTGACATTTCCTTCATATATGCCAGCATTATGGATGCATGTAAGACTGTATTTGTAAGTAACTTCCTATTCGTCCATGGAAACAACTTTTCATATTCTTTATAATAGGCTTTACTGGATTTGGATTTTACACCTACCAACGTTTGTTTAGATTTTACAAGCGATTTAATGGACGATGTATTATCTTTTTCAACGGAAATCGTTTTATTTACAAAGATGATGATGATGATTATAAGCAAACGTCAAGTGACATTTCCATGGAAATCGTGAAATTTCGAACACCCAGCCCACTTAATTAAACATGTATTCGAGTATAACGTCAATATGACTTCATTGTATTTCCTATTTTTAAATTATACTGCAGGTATAATAAAAAATACTATAAAATACACGTGTATAATTGGTCTTTAAAGCACTTGCAACGTTAAAGGCACTCCGCTTTGCGTCGTGCCCTTAAACTCGTTGCGCGGGCTTTTAAGACTTGATTATACACTTGTATCTTAATATAC
>NW_022171986.1:0-439 GCF_008802855.1 Photinus pyralis
ACAGTCGAAAGCTTTTGTGAGGTCGCAAAATATACCAACTGGATATTGCCCCTTGTCGATATATGACACTAATCTGTTGTAAAAAGAATGTAAGGCGCCAGTGGTTGACTTTTTTTGCTGAAATCCGAACTGGTTGGGAGAAATCAAGTTGAATCTAGCAGCAAATGATTGTAATCTGTCTAAATAACAATATTCGAAAATTTTTGAAAAGACTGAGCTCAGTGATATAGGATTTTGTGCCAACAAGTAAGCAAAGTTCTTCAGAGAATGGAAAAAGTGCTAGTGTGAAATTGTTACGGAACTTAACACTGTGGTTAGCAATGTGTGAGTGACTTGATTTTTGTACTAGCAGTTGGGCTATCTTGCAAAAGTAATCATTAAAATTATTAGCTAATTGGTTTGGGTTAGAAACTATTTTGTTATTAATATTTAATGATAA
>NW_022171987.1:0-24096 GCF_008802855.1 Photinus pyralis
TATAACGCGCAAGCTGCAAAATGCTAGGCGCTACAAAATACCATGTGCTTTAATAATAAAAAAAAAAACACACGCCGCTGACCGGCCAGCTAGCTCTGTTGACCAAATAGTAAACAGCGGAGAGAGCAAGACAAATACACAGGGTAGTGGGTGACAGAATTAATACATTTGGTAATGGCTCATCATATATCATCGATTCCAAATAAATCTTCACTACTTACTTTTGTGGCTTCTTGTAAATTTCCTGGGCGCCACCTAATTCCAATTTAAGTTTCGCTTACACTACCGGAACTAGGAAAGGTAGCTTTAGCTTTAAAATAGGCAACTAATGACCCACAAATAAAAAGTTTTATTCGGTGCACTGCACCATGAAATAAATTCAAAATTGCACAACCTAGATTCCCCACTGGGAATTCATAATCTTATTTAAGGTAAGCAGCAACTAAAAATATGAATCCTCCCAAAGTTAACAAAAGAAGGGGTTTACATAAAATTTCCCATAAAATGTTGAATAAAATACACCAGAATCTCTGGAGTTAACACACAAATATCGTTACAGTGGCAAAATAATGAATTAAATTGAAAATAGATACCTTAATTTATAGCTTGAGTGGGCAATGAAATTATTCGGTTCTTACGAGCTCGTTCGTACCTTACATAAATTGTTATCACTCCATAACGAGAGTAATCTTTTGACTAGCTAAAATATTGTACCCCAAAAATGTCAAGCTTACCAATTAACAGTAATAATCTTGGCTCTATGCAGGCCAATTATCAATTGATCACCACCGAGGTGGGTCAAATGCAAACACACAAATTTACAAAAAGGTTTAACAATGCTACATCACCGTACGATCAATGTTTAGGTCTTCTTTTCCACAGGTCCTGGTATATGGTTGCACGTTGAATGACAAATGCTGCTCTAAGTGTTACACAAAGTATCGGAAGCAAGGTAGCGGCTTCAAGATATGTACGACTCGGCCATTAAGTTATTTCAATGGTTTGATGCTAGATCGGACACACTGCACTCCAGTACTTAGTCGATTTACTTTCCTATGCCCCCTTACCCGCAACACAATGTGGTCTATAGTTTCGTTTCACAGGTAAACAGTCGGATCGTAGTTCTTGACCCCAATACGTGAACTCTAAAATAATAAACTAATGGGTGGTACGTTTTTACACAAGAATAAATGCGAACCTCTACATGGAGAGAGTCAACGGAAAATAAAAGAGCTTCGTGAACGTACGAAAGTGAATGGAAGTTATCCTACGATCGTTGTCAGAATGGTCCCCTAAAATAGAAATAACGGTAGTGTGGATTCGAACACACAGAGAACTTACAATTATGCTTACGTTCCTTTAGAAGAACTCCTTTCGGATTAAATGGTTACCATGCCCAAAAAGAAATGGCAGGTACAATGATGGTTCACTTGTTTTTTTAAAGATGCTTTCGCCAAATTGTTGAAAACAAATGAACAGGAACTAAATTAGCACTTAAATCAGGATGAACCGCACGACCGTTCTCTTCGGGTTAGCAAGTAAAACACGCTGAATTTTTCCATTTCCGGCCCCAATGAAACAACGATGTTTTGCTCCGACCAATAACGCGGTCAATCGAAGCTTACAATACCATATATGGTTACGGTATCAAATTACATAGGTTATCTAAAGCGGAAATTGGCTTTTAGACCAATAATAGGAATATACAACATTAAAACGGGCAGGTACGGAAATAAACGAATGTGAAGGTTACAAAAGGTGACTACCACAGAATAGAAAAGTTATAAACAGGGTGATTGCAATGGAAATACGAACAAAATGTTGATATAATAATAAAACTGTTACACTCCCCCTCTCCTTCGAGAGGCGGGAAACTTCCAAGAAGTTTATCCGACGACCTACTAAAGTGAAACCCAACAAACAGCACAACCTAATCTAGTGAAAACCCAAAAACAAAAATAACCCGGAATCCCACTCATCGATCCTGCCGTACCAACACAAGTGACTCATTCACAACAACTATCGCTCTAGATTCGCTAGGCAACAGCCAAACTCTTCACGCCTTCCAAGAGTTCTTCAGCATTCGGCTGGTACGAGGAAAAAAAAAGTGAAAAACCAAAAAAAAAAACAAGCCAAAGAAAGTGTATCATGAAGCAATACAACTTCCACAAACAAAAACTGAAAGGAATAAAAATAAAATAAAGGTGTATACTAAGTGAAGGAAGCAAAGTGGATAAGGATAGGGTAGTAAAAGTGGTAGGTGGGTAGGCTGTTGCCCTGAGTCATACAAAATTCACACTCCCATGTAGCTCACTCAAGAAGATACAACAGGATCCACAAGTGGCATTCCTTCCCGCCCCCGGTAAAAACTCCCATCCCAAAAATACAAAAACAAACTAAACAAAACGACCCATCCCAGAAGAGTACGATAGAGGATAGACGTACAGGAAACCCTCCCAGACAAACACAGAAGAAAAAAAGATGCCTCCTCACTGCCACCATGTACTAGCACGATGAAATGACAGGAGGTGCTATGAGATAGAAATGATCATTAACACATTCGCAGAGAAAGAAACTTAGTCACTCTGATTCCGGAGAGCCTGTGGTCACCGAAGCTTGCACAGGTCATCTCCTTCCTCGTGTTCACATGCATTCATAAGTTCATACTGAGCCGGGGGAGTCTTGTGATCCCGAAAGATGCACAAGGCCTCGCACCCTTCTCGTAGCTCAATCATTCAATGTTCATACTACGAAAAGATGAGGGTGAGATGAAATGATAACATAAAGAAGGGCTCTGGTGAACGAGCAGGAAGGTTGCACCTGGAAAGAAAGATCGGCACAACCCCCTAATGGACCAACCGACAGTCCCCATCCAGCCATCCCAAAAAATTGCGTGAAGACAAAGTGTCAACACTAAATGAAGTCAAATCCGATAATAAAAGTCAAAAAGAGTAAAATCCAACAACAGCTAACGTCCGTCAACGGTAGACAATTCTAAAAAAAATACCAAACCTAACCATGATCTTCCGGCTCAACATAGGGCTTAAGATCTTGGACATGCCACAGGCCTGCGGGTTTTCTATCAGCATCCCTCAAAGCGTAAGTGAGATACCCTACTTTACGATCAATCGTAAAGGGTCCTAAAAATCGAGGAGCTAATTTAGCAGAATAATCCTTAGTGGCGTCTGAAATAGACTTGTTTTTACGCCAGACCTGATCTCCAATCTCATAAGTTACATGCCTTCGTCGTAAGTCATAGGTTCGCTTGTTTCGGTCATGAGTATTCCTAATCCGTTCGACTATTTTAGTGTAAAGTTGTTGTTGTTGGGCTAGTCGTTGTTCAACATCAATTGGTTCATTGTCAGTCAAGTCAGTGTCGAAGCTGTCCCCTCGAATACGAAATTCTTTCCCAAAATTAGCACGGTAGGGAGTAACACCAATGGTTTCGTGTTTAGAGGTTCTAATGGCACAGGCAATCGAAGCTAAATTGACATCCCAATGTCGATGATTGTCCTTAATATAAGTGGAAATGAGTTGCTTTACCACCCGGTTCACACGTTCCGCAGGATCGGCTTGAGGGTGATAAAAGGGTGTAAAACGGACTTTAACATGATAACGGTCACAAAGGTTCATAAAAAGACGGCTGCGCATTTGCACACCGTTGTCGCAAATAATATGTTGAGGTACTCCATACACAAGAAACACGGACTCTTCAATGCACTTGACCAAAGTTTGGGCATTCGCAGTCCTTACGGGGAAAAGAAGTACAAACTTACTCAAATAATCAGAGACAACCAAAAGGTGAGTGCGTCCCTGAGTAGAACGTGGTAAGGGACCAATGAAGTCTAAACTGATCATTTGCCAAGGCTCGTAAATCCTAGGGTGAGATCCCATAAGACCAGCAGGTCGTAGTTGTTCAGGCTTCTGTTCCGCACAAGTGGAACAGCGTCTAATAAAACGTTTGGTGTCAAGAAGCATTCTGGGCCAATAGTAACGTTGGTGAATACGCCAGAAAGTTTTATACACTCCGAAGTGTCCAGATGTGACATTGTTGTGGCATTCTCGTATAATGGCACGGCGAAAATTATTGGGAACAACGAGTTTCCATTTTTCATAGTCTCGGGTGTCCGAAGCGGTTTGAACGTACTTGTACAGTAGACCATTCCTCGTATTCCATCCAGGGTATTTCTGCGGATGTAGTTCCAGTCGATCAAACATACCACGGTACCAAGGGTCGGTGGAGTTACGAAATTCTTCGGGATTGACAGTTTCGTCCGAAGGGGTAATAGCATCGACGATGGGTACGGTGCGTGATAAGAGATCAGGTACCACATTGTCCTTACCTTTACGATGTACAAGGGTAAACGTGTACGGTTGAAGACGAAGTGCCCAGCGTGCTAAGCGTCCCTGGGGATCTTTAAGAGAATGAAGCCATAGGAGAGAATGGTGGTCGGTTACCACGGTAAATGAAACTCCCTCGAGGTAGTGGCGAAGTTGCTCCACTCCCCAAATGACAGCTAAACACTCGCGTTCAGTGGTGCTATAGTTACGTTCCGCATGGGACAAGGATCGAGACAAATAACAAATCACTCGTTCTCCATCGGGAAAAGTCTGAGTTAAAACGGCGCCTAGACCATAGGCTGAAGCGTCGGTCTGTAAAATGAAAGATTTGGTGAAGTCAGGACAGTGAAGTATGGGTGCAGTAGCTAAAAGTTGTTTTAATTGCACAAAGGCTTCTTCACATTCTGAAGTCCAATCGAATTTAACATCCTTCTTAAGAAGTCGGGTTAAAGGTGATACAATAGTTGAAAATTCCGGTATAAATCTTCTGTACCAACTACAGGTACCTAAGAAACGTCTAACTTCCTGAAGATTAGTAGGAGAGGTAATATTGAGAATAGCTTTTACTTTGTCTGGGTCCGGATGCAATCCATGAGCGTCGACCACATACCCTAGGTATTTCAGCTCAGAACGGCAAAAATGACATTTGTCCTTGTTAAGAATGAACCCTGCAGCACGTAGTTTATCGAAGACGGTTTGCAAAATTCGCAGATGCGAATCGAAGTCCTGGGAAACGATGATGACATCGTCCAAATATACGAGGACATTAGGTTGCAGTTCGGGTCCTAACACGGTGTCGATTATGCGTTGGAAGGTGGCTGGGGCGTTGGTGAGACCGAAGGGCATACGACGAAACTGAAAAAGTCCTCGCCCAGGCACAGTGAAGGCCGTATAAGGTCGGGAAGATTCGGTCACCTCGACTTGCCAGTAGGCCGCCTTGATGTCGAGCGAACTAAGGTAGCGAGCGTCTCGAAGTTGGTCAAGAATGGTAGAAATATAGGGAAGAGGAAATGAGTCTTTCACAGTCAAAGAATTAAGCTTGCGATAATCCACGCAGAAGCGATAGGTATTATCTTTCTTCGGGATTAAACATACAGGTGAAGCCCACGGACTATTAGATGGTTCTATGACGTGGTCTCTCAACATCTCATCGATGCAGGTGTTGATAATCTTTTGTTTAATAGGGTTAACGGGGTAATAGCGTTGTTTAAGGGGTGTCGCACCCTCGACAAGGCGTATCTCATGTTTCCCCACTGTAGTGACACCTAACTGGGTCCCCATGGCTTCGAATTTCTGATCAAGGAGGATAGCTAAGGATTTCTGTTGCTCAGCAGTAAGATGTGGTTGGTCGATAATAGCCAAGCTCGGTACAGTTGTTGGAGTTGTAGCAACAAAATGCCAACAATCGTCAGAAACGTTGGGAATAATTCCCATCCTATCCCAGAAATCAATTCCAAGGATCAAGTCGGTAGTTAAAGAAGGCATAACAAGCAAATTTAATATCACGGTCCTATCTTTTAAAGTTAACGGAGCTATGATGTAACCGATGGACTGTGCATCAACACTATTAGCAACGGTACACGAAGTAAGTTGTTCCACAAATTTTAAATTAAGTTGTTGTAATTTAAAGCAAAGGTCTTGATTAATAAATGAGCGCGAAGCGCCGGAATCTAACAATCCTATTAAAGGAAGGTTTAATATGGTGAGTTTAACATAAGGTCTTAAATCGTTATTGACATGTTGAAGTAAAAAGTCTAATTTGGGTTTGGAAGAAGATTTCAAAAATTTGGTTGTCGGAACCTCCGAAACCTCGCGACAACCTAACGAGCGTTTCGTGGTCCGTTTCCCGAACAGAATGTACATGAACGAATAGTAACCCCAGTGGTTCCACATTTATAGCAGAACAATTGTTTGGGTTCCGGGCAATCCACACGGTTATGTCCTAATCGTTGACAATTGAAACATGGTGACTCACGCGTTTCCATTGAGTGAATAGGAAAACGTGAGGTGGTAGGTCGTTGATTGGGGCAGCTAAAACCTGGCTCCAATAATGGTAAACGAGTCTGAGTACGTAAAGCGTCGTGTCGAGCTAAATCTTGTCTAATAGCGTCAAAACGATGGCATTCAAGCAAAAGTCCGTCCAGAGTGTCCGGTACATTTGGTCCAAGTTTCGTAAGGTAAAAGGGCAAAAGGTTTCGACGAATAATTCGCGTTTGTTCGCGTTCGGTGGGTGGATTTAATAATCTAGCAAAAAGTCCCTGCATTACGGCAAAATAAATATCGACTTTTTCGTTGGGTCCCTGGATTCTTGCCTTAATTTCATCCAGTAAATCCTCTTGATAATGAGGGGGTAAGAAAGCGTCCCTCAATAATTGGGTCAGGTGTTCCCATGACGTCGCTCGGTAAGAGTTGACATTATACCAAGTACTTGCAATTCCATCGAATAAATCGTAGGCGGTTTCGAAGAGTGTTAAGGTATCAACCCCGCGCGCGCGAGCCATACGTTCCACCCTGTCCAAGAAAGAGTTCAAAGTCTCCCCTTTACTATCTCCCGAAAATTTAATTCCCCATTTGTGCACAGGAGTGCTATGAACAGATAATTTAGGGTGCACCTCTGCAGTAGTTCGAGTAGGTGTTGAAGTAGTAATAGGTGCAGCAGATGGTAATAAAATAGTATCGTTGAAGCGGAAGGCTTTGTTATCTAACGATGCCCGAAGTTGACGAAAAACAGTAACTAATTCCGAAATCTTAAGGGTTTGTTCAGGAGTCAGGGTCAGTAATGTTCGAGTCCGGTGTAAGCGTCTGTCGGCATGTGCAAACATAGTTACAATTGAGAGGTAAGAACCACCCCCATAAGCATCTTCAAAAGAGTCGATACGAGTTTGTAAATTATGGGCTAGCTCTGTTAAAGCTACCAAATCGTCATCAAAAGAGAAGGGATATATCGGAGCGACATAGCCAGGTGCTTTCTCCAACTCTAAGAGCTTCCTAAGGATGTTCCTACTTTCAGTGACAGTTGACCCTACTTGACCACCCCTGATTTCGACTTCATACTGCAGTTCAGTGTCTCGTAAGCGATTAATGTCCATCGCCATAATAGTAATTTATAATATTCAAAAACAATGATAATAATGATTAGGTAATAACACCTAATACAAATACACCATATAATAAAAGTGAACTAAGTCACACAATGAAAACAGAAGTACAGTAGGTTCAGACTTCTTTGGATCGAGTTCAAATTCAAAAGTTGAGTAAAAATTGTACAAATTAAAAGTGATTAAAATCTTACTTGAAGCGATTGCCAATTGTTTATAATTCTCCACCTTTTTATGGTTACACAAAAACAAATGTTAAAATTAATTCAAAAACAAGGCCACTAAAGTTGAAGAGCCAATTTTTATAATGAAAATTTCAATGACAAACCAGGCCACTTTAGTTGAGGCGCCAATTTTTATAACGCGCAAGCTGCAAAATGCTAGGCGCTACAAAATACCATGTGCTTTAATAATAAAAAAAAAACACACGCCGCTGACCGGCCAGCTAGCTCTGTTGACCAAATAGTAAACAGCGGAGAGAGCAAGACAAATACACAGGGTAGTGGGTGACAGAATTAATACATTTGGTAATGGCTCATCATATATCATCGATTCCAAATAAATCTTCACTACTTACTTTTGTGGCTTCTTGTAAATTTCCTGGGCGCCACCTAATTCCAATTTAAGTTTCGCTTACACTACCGGAACTAGGAAAGGTAGCTTTAGCTTTAAAATAGGCAACTAATGACCCACAAATAAAAAGTTTTATTCGGTGCACTGCACCATGAAATAAATTCAAAATTGCACAACCTAGATTCCCCACTGGGAATTCATAATCTTATTTAAGGTAAGCAGCAACTAAAAATATGAATCCTCCCAAAGTTAACAAAAGAAGGGGTTTACATAAAATTTCCCATAAAATGTTGAATAAAATACACCAGAATCTCTGGAGTTAACACACAAATATCGTTACAGTGGCAAAATAATGAATTAAATTGAAAATAGATACCTTAATTTATAGCTTGAGTGGGCAATGAAATTATTCGGTTCTTACGAGCTCGTTCGTACCTTACATAAATTGTTATCACTCCATAACGAGAGTAATCTTTTGACTAGCTAAAATATTGTACCCCAAAAATGTCAAGCTTACCAATTAACAGTAATAATCTTGGCTCTATGCAGGCCAATTATCAATTGATCACCACCGAGGTGGGTCAAATGCAAACACACAAATTTACAAAAAGGTTTAACAATGCTACATCACCGTACGATCAATGTTTAGGTCTTCTTTTCCACAGGTCCTGGTATATGGTTGCACGTTGAATGACAAATGCTGCTCTAAGTGTTACACAAAGTATCGGAAGCAAGGTAGCGGCTTCAAGATATGTACGACTCGGCCATTAAGTTATTTCAATGGTTTGATGCTAGATCGGACACACTGCACTCCAGTACTTAGTCGATTTACTTTCCTATGCCCCCTTACCCGCAACACAATGTGGTCTATAGTTTCGTTTCACAGGTAAACAGTCTGATCGTAGTTCTTGACCCCAATACGTGAACTCTAAAATAATAAACTAATGGGTGGTACGTTTTTACACAAGAATAAATGCGAACCTCTACATGGAGAGAGTCAACGGAAAATAAAAGAGCTTCGTGAACGTACGAAAGTGAATGGAAGTTATCCTACGATCGTTGTCAGAATGGTCCCCTAAAATAGAAATAACGGTAGTGTGGATTCGAACACACAGAGAACTTACAATTATGCTTACGTTCCTTTAGAAGAACTCCTTTCGGATTAAATGGTTACCATGCCCAAAAAGAAATGGCAGGTACAATGATGGTTCACTTGTTTTTTTAAAGATGCTTTCGCCAAATTGTTGAAAACAAATGAACAGGAACTAAATTAGCACTTAAATCAGGATGAACCGCACGACCGTTCTCTTCGGGTTAGCAAGTAAAACACGCTGAATTTTTCCATTTCCGGCCCCAATGAAACAACGATGTTTTGCTCCGACCAATAACGCGGTCAATCGAAGCTTACAATACCATATATGGTTACGGTATCAAATTACATAGGTTATCTAAAGCGGAAATTGGCTTTTAGACCAATAATAGAAATATACAACATTAAAACGGGCAGGTACGGAAATAAACGAATGTGAAGGTTACAAAAGGTGACTACCACAGAATAGAAAAGTTATAAACAGGGTGATTGAAATGGAAATACGAACAAAATGTTGATATAATAATAAAACTGTTAATACCATTCTAATTAAAATTTGATAATGGATAAAATCAGAAATCGAGCAAAGGGAGCGAGCCGAACTTTGAATACCTTTAATAATTTGTCGAAGATGCCTGTTTAAATATCTTCCATCGATTTCTTGCCTCTATTTACAGAAGATTCTTATTTTTAAATTCGCTGTAATATATCTTTGAGCAAATACAAAAAATTCATAACGTTATTTTGTCGGATTTCTTCAAATATATCACGGATGTTTGCGTTTAATGGATTGTGCCATATTCACTTCGAAGGGAAGGTCATCGTAAATGTATTAGAAACTGATTTATTATACCGTGCGATTTTGGGGACCGTTCAATGGACAGATTAAACAATTGAAAAAATTACCCTCGAGGTTCATTTAAAAGTTTCTGAAAGCTTTCGTATGTGATTGAAACTTTCCGTGGAGTGATTTTGCTAGTTCTAGGAGAGATTTTTATTTATTTTACATTGACAATAACGAGCTCCTATTTTAATAAGTTTCTTTGTGAGGTTTATATCGCCAATCGATGCACATGAAGAATGTTTGTTTTAACGGTTGCAGGTTTTAATAAAATGGCGGAATTGTTAGGGGTAAACATGTCGTGAAACTGAAATTATTGCAGCAGCGAGTGGGATAATAAATGCGAAAGGCGTGTTTATTGCTTTCATTCTACCTGCAAAATTTACTAATCGGATATTTTGTCGCCTTAATTTAGATTTTTCTTGGCAGTAAATTGCGCAACAATGTTTGTGAATAGCGCAAGTTTTAATTATAACATTACGAGTTTAAGCGCGCCGCACTCGAGGAAATTGGGGAAGCAATTGTTACCACAACGGCCGCTAATGGTACCCACTTACGAACAGAAAGACTTAACAACAAATTAATTATCCAAATATGCTTTGCTAATCACTCAGGCGTTTCTCGGGTATTTAATAATGTCGACAAAACGTAACTTAAAAATTTACCCTTTGAGATCTTGCAAGTGATTTAATCGTAAGGGATAATCCCGGAAAGATATAGAAACACAGTGCAAACCAAACGTAGGCAGGTATATAGACGCAAACGTCCCAATATCGAATATTGCTAATATGCAATTTACATCTTTAATAATCAGCTGCAGGTTATTGACGCAGTGTAAGATTAGGGTAGGCAATTTTGGCGTCTAAGTTCGGACAGCCGTTTCTGGGAAATTTATAGCAAAATTCATCCCCGAGTTTGCATCATATAATATCGATACCTTCTATACCATTAAAAAGTCCCCAGTAATAATTTTAGCCGACCAATCGACGTAATATGTAACATTTTGATTGAGGATCACTGTACTTTTCAATTACATCTTATTTAGCTCGTGACGAATTCTTATTGGCGCATTTTTTGAAATGCGCATGCTAGTGGCGAGTTGAGCATCCGCATTTTTGCCACACTTGTAAAGAGCGATCGTTTTGCAGTTTTCAAAAAATTATTTTTTGTATTTCGTTCAAACAAATTTACACATACCGCTTATGTTAAACGTGAACTAAAGTATGTCTGAAGATAAGAGCGATAAACGGTTCAAACGCAGGCTTTGTTAACTAGATAGTGCACCGTGTTGCCAGTATGAAGTAAGCGCTGCGACGGAGAGGTAAAGGGGTAAATTCACTTCTGTTGTTCGAAACTTCCTTTGCACTATTTACTGTTTGTTCTTTTCTGTAAATTATTTTATTCACCTCATTACTCCACGTTTGTTTCCTTGACTTTCCTGGTCCTCTCCTTGTTTTTATCTTATGTAGTTTTGTACACAGTCATTTTTGTTTTGGTTCTTGTTTCTATTTGTTTAATAAATCGTTGGTTCAGCGCACGATTTGGCTTGCATATTGTAAGGATTTCGTCCATAAATATATTGAAAAGTGTCGAACTTAATACTCCTTCTCTCAATCCTCTTGGGAGATCATAATTTCTGTGTATAATTGAAGTTATTTTTGTATTCCGTATTACACGTATCAGGTGCGTTTTATCCTTACTTTCGTGTTTGTCCCTCTCTTTGATTCATTATCTCTCTCATCAGTTCTATTATTTTCTCTTACGTTCCTTCCTTCTGTTTCATTGTCGTTTTTCGAAGCAGTTTGGTTCTTCCGGATCTATCATTATCCTTTCTTTTTCTTTAAATGTCTTTATCTGTTTCCGCCCCACTCATACTTGGCAATTTACCCTAACGCGAGCCTGTATTTATCGCGCAGTTTGTTATATTGACGTTTAATAGGTTTGAATGAGTAGGCTAAATTGCTCTCTTTAACCGTAAGGGTAGATAAAGCGAAGAATTCTAATGACACCTGCCATTCTTATTTCAAATGGGACGGGGAGCACGATATAAAATGACGTTCACCATATGACAATGCTGTTTCTATGGAAACGACCGCGTTGGCAGAACCTAACCTTGCTACTTTTGATGTCACAATTATCAGGAGCTGTACAAGGATTTATTTTGCTTCTGCTATAAAATAAAGTTTTGTATTTCACACGACGATCAAGGGAAACTAACCATGGCGTAAAAGTTAATTCAGTCAATGGTTAAAATATCTCTTTATCGTCTTATATTATAAATAATATTACTTTACTATCACGGAGCACCTTTAAAACGCCACAAAATCTCAAACTATTATAAATAAAGCGCTCTTATCAGCGGCGTGCGGTAAGAATTTAAAGACAATTAATTTATTGCATTTTTCTTACAGCAAAACCCAAATAAATGGGTAAAATTAATATTCATAAACTCATGCAAGTTTACCTGTATTCGCAATTAATATGGGTAACATTACACTGAAATTTCCATTCAAAAAGAAGCCGATATTACCAGGGTGGTACAAAAAGTTGAGCTGTATAGTCACGAAGCGATCCATTCTCCATATTTCTACGTGGAAACTGCCTTTTCCAAGGGAGGATAGTATTCACCTTAACCTAAGGAAAACACGTCTCATCAATGAGTTACATTAAATTTTTAATGACAAGTGACTTATTTATTTTATTTATTTATGTATGGTCCCTCTCTTGTTCTGGGTCCTCAACAGGCTTGTGCCCAATTACAGAGTGACTCGCTTAATGTTTTTTAGAGGTGCCTTTGCAAAAGGACTACAGGAAAACCGAATTGGGAGTAGCCGGCAGCATGCTCGAAACTGATCTAAGGAATTTCTCATTCTGCCACAGTTGAAACACTTTTATGGTCATTATGGGTACACCGAGAGGATTTTGTAAGTTTTTTTACTTCAATACTAATAATGTTTCTTAATTTCGGACTCACATACCAAAAACCACACTAAATGCTATACTACTGCACGGATCGTACTACCGCAAGCAGGTCCAGGAGGGTTAAAATTAACATAATCATAATATTCCTAAAGGAACCGACCAATGAAAATAAACTGCATGAATCAGATTTGTATCGCATTAATTAATAATAATCGGATCCACACAATGGACTTTTGTTATTTTTTTCATTAGTTAGAATTTAGTTTTAACTTCAGTGATACCATTCCTTTGGTTGGATTTAAATTTTGTTTAGCATTGAGGCGTGTGTAGGTATTTTGAATAGGAGAATGTACCAGAACTTTATTATGTATAAAAAATGGAAGTTTAGATAATGGGCAAATCTAGCATTGATACGTGATCACGAGAGTTGCAATATTTTAAAAACAAGGAAGAAGTAAAGAAAATGGGAATTTGTCCATTGCACTTTGGTCTGTCCGGCGTTTATTAATAGAGACGTGTGTACAATGACAGGAAACAGCGATTGGAGTGGAGATATCGAAATTGGGTCAATGGGATTTTCTGCTAATATTTTTCCTTTAATTAAGTGGGATTACACCAATGTTAATTTTCTTTGAATTTCACTAAATTCACTAACCCATTGATGTATGATCGAAGTGGTGGTGTGTCTGAGTGTGCCTTTTCCTTGTAACTAACGGAGTCGATGGTGGATCGGAATACAAGGAATTTTTAGTAAGACAGGAGGAAGGATTTATATGCTCTACGAACTAACATAGGTTATCATCCTTTAGTTAGTTCGCCGTTTCTGCGGCAGGTTTGAGAAAAAAACAGTGTCACGACACGAATGATTAATAACAGACTTAATTCAAGTGCTTAGGAATGCCTGGGGCTGCATTATAAGTACTGCATTGGTAGCTAATTAAAATAAATATGTTTCCATTGTAATATTTAGGGTTTTACTACTTGGACCGTTTACATGAAACCAACTTAAGGATATCCTTTTGAAGTGGACAAATGCCAAATGGATTTATGAATAAGCGCTTATACAATCTTGATCTTTTCCTGGTTAAACTGTGTCTAGGGTACAATATAATGTTTCCTTAGCCATCAAATTTAGTTAAAACAGTTGTTCTCGTCATTGTCTTTCCTAATTTCGCTCATTAATTTTCTCCGAACTCTGTCGCTTGAAAGAAGCAGCTCACAACGTTTTAACTACCTTGGCCTACTCCCTTTAGAGCCCTATCAACTAAATCCCTGGTTAAAATTGAACCGATTCAAACGAGAAGTTCTTACAGATTACAGGAAATCGTTTTCTACTTTCTACCGCCCTAGGGGGTGGGAAAGAGTAGAACTGGCTTCATTGTACTCGAACTAAAGGCCTCAACGAAAGGAATTACTTTTTACCAACCTCAGATTTGCCTCCTCGATTACTATTGTGATAGGTTCCTCAATCTCAAGAGAGGAGTGTCGGAGGATGTAACATTGTTTTAATTTAAACTTCCAATGTATACTCCAATTTGACATTCTTACGCCATTTGTGAATTTCTCGTGCAAGTTAGATCTATTTTGTTGATTTCATTTTTTTAGTTCTTTATTTTCCCGCTAGAGGTCGTACAGATGTAGCTTCCATTGTTAAAATTGCCTTTTCTTTGCCCTTCTTTTTCTGCGTGTGCATTCCATGTACTAAAACAGTTTCGATCGTTACTTGTAAAAGAATATGGCGTCATATTTTTCTTTCACTTTTGTCATACCTTTATTAATTTTTAATGGCTGTGAGTTTGTCTTTCGTTATTTGATTTCTACGCTTCACTGAACGCTTTCTTTTCTTGATGTTAACGTTACGTTTATGCATTTATAAATTGCAGATTTGTATGGGAAATTTGCTATTGCTAGTTTAAAAAGTCATTCGGATTATTGCTTCCCATGTTAATTACGGTTTGTAGTACTCGAGTACCTACCCGAGAGTTGAACGTTAGTAACTGCTATCACAATATTTATGTGTCGCGCTATTCACTATACTTTGTAGTGTCGCTTCAAAGGGCGATTGGATCGTTTAGACTCGACATATTTGTTGGAGATGTGAAAACTGGTAACGAGTTCCGCAAACCGTTGGGTCCAATCTATTGGCCTTTGATTTGCTCTTGAAAAAAAAATGGTTCACTTAACGCAAAAAATTAGGTAGGGATTATTCCGGAGAAGATTTTGAAAAGATAAGGAGTTCGGACTAAGTATTATTTCGGGCATCTTATAAAGCGTGAATTTTTGCGCTACTTCCACTAGTGAAAAGACATAGAACCAGTAAGCAAATGAATTAAAACTGGTAGGTGGTATACAAGCCAAAACAGATTATTGTGCAAGTTAACTTAACGTCGGATAAACGCATTTCGTCGCATAAATTGAGACAGCCAGATTCGGGCAAGGGTAAATTAATTAACCGTGCCGGTATATCCTTTTGTTTGCCTGCAATTAATAAACGGAGAAGTTCAACGCCCGCGGAACTACGCCCAGAAAGCATTAATTAACATAGAATCCATAGACGTGGAGGCAGTCGTCACGAAGATATAATTTGTAGTTCACATTGGTCAATTTCCGAAGTATTATCTCTGCAAGAAGGGTCGTACCAAGTCTGTTTTGTATGAAAATCATCGTCTGAAAACGCATTTTGATATGAGGTACAGTGACTTTCATTTATGTGAAGTTGAGGGTTGCTTATCCTTAAGAAAACTATATTTGATTTATGGTACTAATTCTAAAGGTAAATTCGGAATTTTTCTTAAAGATGCCAATCTCTGGGCCAATTGAAGCCGTTTGTATTAGATAGATTTGTGAACTCATTGAATTTGAATTGGATAAATAAAATTAGTTGTATAAGTATAAGTATATGTTTCCCTCATCTTTGTTCAGTCTTTTAGAGGTGGATTTTTCACGTACATATATTGGATGTAATTCTTGGTAAGCATTTTTATAATTGCTTTAGTCACATAATTTTCGTGTTAGCCTTTTATTGTGCGATTCCGTCTTTACGTTTCAATTTGAGGACACTTTCTTAATAAATCTCATGTCTTGTTTTCGCTTTGCATTCCTTGGGAAGACAGTTATATTACACTTTATTAATCTTCCAGTCTTAGTACCGCACAGTCTCAGGTGTACCAAAGCATACCCGCAATATCTATGAAGTTCTGGATTAAAGGAGTTTAGGGGTTAAGTTGACCTAGAAGTTAGTAGTTTATGATACATTTCAGTGGCTTCCCGCGAGCATCAACGTATTATAGAAAAACCAGCTGCACCCCCTTAGGATTTGGTAGCCACTCGAAAACTTAGGGGTATCGCCCACTTAAAGACTTGTTCATATTTTTCGCGAGATTTATATTACGAGCCAAGGGGGCCTACGCAAATGAAAGAAATACAGTCTCCATAAATAAATAGGCGTGGTATTGAGGCTGCAGGATAAAATTTAAATACATCTTACATAAATCGATAAAGTAAATCCCCAACGCTCCTTTTCTCGACAATGTAACCCTAACGAAACCCCAACAGGGGGACTATTCAATACTTGAGTTAATCTAGCTAGTTAAACTTAAAACAAATCGTTAACATAATTTAGGGTGCGCTCCTCGAAACATACACTGAAAGGAGGCACGTTGTCCATTACAAGAACATCACTAATTGTGTTAACACTACGATAATGTCAGTAAAAAAAAGGGGAAAAATGTTCGTGAAAGTGATTTACATACATTAAAAACAGGAACCAAAAGCAACGAAAAGCTTAACAAAAGAGAAAATTAATGTGCGGGAAACGTTAATGCCCGTATGCATCCTGTAATTTCAGCTTAGTTGATGATCCGTCCAACAAGACAGAGTAAACTATGGCATAGTCCACGTCCTATTAAGGTTAAGTACAACAAATCCCTTTCGCCCTGATGAGAATACGTAACTAAATTTGTTAGTTAAGACAATATAAACAAGTGCCTTACCTAGTAAAGGCGTCCCCTAAATTCTCGCCGTAAAAACCCGCAACGGAAATTGAAAATTCAGCGCGAAACTGATATTGATATAATGAAATTAATACGCCGCGTTAAAGTGGCACTAAATAAAAGGGGATTCATAAAATTGTAGATATGTGCAGCGTAAATGCGGGATAAAGAAATATAAAAATGAAGGCATTCAAAATTGAATTTCACTTCTGCTGCATTCGCAGATATGAACTATAAAATTATGAATAATTTTCTGCTAATGTTTTATGGAGCTTCCGCGGGATTTAGTTGAAATAATTACGGCTTACCGACTTGAATAAACCTAAGATTTCTATCGCTTTTAATTTTGTAGAAACCTAGCTATTTCAGGACTGACCCTTTTCGAATCTTGGATGAGAAATCAACATGTGATTAGTGATTACAATATGCGTACATTACAAATGGAACATTCCTTCTGCACAACATTTTCATAAACTACGTTTTTTTAAATTATTCCGATTCTTCAAATTCCTAAAGCCCTTCTTATGCGTTAATTTCAGATTATCCAATTCCCCCGATTCTTCCCCTTTTAATGGAATTCTTCTGATGGCGATTGAACTATTTCTTATTTGGCTCGTAATATTCCTTGGATTCTTTCGATTCTTCGAATGATTATTAGACCTTTCGTTGGTGATGATGATTCTTCAAAATATCTATTCTGTTAGTTCGTATTCGCAATCGTAATCGTTTTCTTTGGAATTTTCAGATTTTTTTGATTCTCTATACCTATCGGTAGCTTGAAATATTTTTTCGAATTTTATTTTAGAGATGGGTAAAGTTGGAATTTTTTGATTTTTTTGTCAACGGTCCTAAGTCTACAGGGCGTCAAAATTAGAGGGCCAAATTTTCCAATAAATTGTATAACCTGGAAAGCTTTGGAAAAGCATCTGGTCCGTTGATCGCGGGAGCATCAATTTTGCGGTTAAAAAATCATTTGGCTTTGGATAACGGATTTGTTAACCGCGCAACTAAAAGTAAACAGAGACTCGGGCTCCGGGTTAGAAAGGGCGAGAGTGACAGTTTGCATGGAAAAAATTCCAGTGCGTATCCGCAGATCAGTTGGATAAATTAGGACATAGACATAGACACATCCATCCATTACATGGATAAATTAAGCATAGGACAAATTAGTTAAGCGCGCCAATATATTTTTTGCAATAAAGATTTAAAATTAGTGTAGTTATTTCACTGCTAGTGAAGCCAAAAAGGGGACTGCTCTATGAAGTTCGCATTCGTAATACTAAAATTGTTCTAAACATCTGTATCCAAAAAATCCATGAACAAGTAATGTGTAATAATAATAAATAAAGAATTTAATGCATCGTCATTTCCCGACGGACAGTTCCACCCGAATCGCACTTCTTTATTCAAAGGTAAAAACTTTTATTTAAATATTCAAACCTTCTTTACTTTAGAATTTCGGAAATTACGATTCCCGGTCACGATGGTTTAACTTTTTTTTGAAAAAGGGTCCTTAAAAGTCTGGTCACTTGCCCTGTCAATAATCTAATCACCCCAACGCAACGACCAAAACGCAAACGCCTTTATTGCTATCGGGCTTTAATCTAAAACGCGGATCTCTCTATTTTCGAAAAATAATCCCCCCTCTTAGTTACTAATTAACTTTTCCCCCCACAGTGGCGAATTATCCTTCAAAATATTAAAACTGTTAATTGGTGAATTTTGTTTGTTAATCCCACATGAATTTTAAATCCTTCGCAACTAGAAATACATATTCAACACTTTTCAATCTCAAGGTTCCTTGTCTCTCGCTTCGTCAGAAACGCAATACGATATTTCTATTAAAAGAGATGCAATTTGAGCTATGCTCCCGTAATCTTGAGAACAAATGTAACTAAAGAACAAACGTTCATAAATAGATATGCAGAAATCATCCAGATAAATTGTTTTACATCAATAAGCGCTTCAGAGCTTTGATAATTTTTACTTTAAAATTCCTATTTTATTTATTATGCGAAAAAATCGAAAAGTTTAAATCCAAACCTAATGCTCTCGTTATAAAATCTGGGCGTCGACAGCCGCCATCCAGGACATCGGCCCCTCCCCCCAACCCATCTGCAGGTGTCGTTAGTTTTCTAGCAGTTTACTAAGATAAATTTAATTATCTGGCCAGCAGGAATATTTTTGAGTCTAATTAGGAATTAGTTTATTTTAGAGTAACTGTAAGACTTTTGATTGTATTGTTCAATTCTAATAAATATATTCAGTTTAGGATTAATTGATTGAATTCTTTTTTATTCTTAACCCCTTTTCATCTGAGCTAGCCTGGGACGTAAAATTACGGAAGGTAGGTCCAAACGTACTAGATAAGAAGAGACAGACTAATTTTACAAGAAGATATTTTTGATATGGAACCAAAAGTGTGTGTTTAGAGTAGAGCATCCATTACAACCTCATTCTTATTTATATGAAAATACCGGGTTTTCAAAGAGAAGCTGATGAAGTGTTATATCGGAATTTAATGTGGGGAGTTTTCTCCAAATTTTGGTTTTGTACGACTTCCGGGTATACGAGAAATATTATCACACGTCGTCATTTCAAAAAGTGAGAATAAATTTGATATAAAGATCGTTACTTAATTATTGTAAAATATATTCCTTCTCAAAATAAACTATTTTTATAGGAGAAACGCCATTATTTTCAGAATCTGGTTCAATACGGTATAAGCCTTATATAATATGTAAAAACTATCCAAAAAATGAGTACAGCATGTTCAAAAATGTACAGTTTTGTATGAATTTTATATGGAACTAGATTCGTAGTTTCTAACTACATTCGGGATATGTGCAGCTGTTGTAGCATTACAATTATTATCACAATTGATGGTGATTTAATCAATGATCTCAAAAATATTGCAAATAGGTCACTGTAATATGTAAATCTGCTATGCAAATATTTGAATTTAAATTAATTCAACACGTAGTCGAAGAAAACAAGCTTCCGCAGAAAACAGAGCTATAATCGTTAAGTGAATCTCAATCGAATCAACGAAAATAAACAAAATTTACCTTCGGGTCGCAGCCTTGTCAGATCAGAAGGGCGCGTTCTGCAAATCTGTAACAGATAAAACACAACGTACAAGTAAAAGTGTTAGTGAATGGAGCTGCAACATAATATTTTGCGAAATAGCAATGCTAACGTCTGACACGGAGGATAAACGAATACTACAACAAGAATAATTTACACTACGGGAATTAACTTACATATTAACTAGTGGATTACAAAGTAAACACCTAGATGGCGTGAGAATATCAAGTAAAACGGCGAATTTAAATAAGAGCACAGAGTAAGGGTTACTTAAGCAGAATTCAAATCGGTACTCACACGTTTGTCAGTGGATTGTTTGTTCTAAATTGTGTCTGTCGCCTGGCTTTGGTTTTGAATTACACGCTGGAAATAGGTCGTATTAAGTTACTTCTGCAACATTGCAAATTAAGCGCAGCTTGGTAAAACTAAGCTTCGAAGCTAAGTATACAACCATGAAAGCTCGGCGAACCAATAAAAATTAATAACATATCGCCGCCATTACTATTATGCAATTGAGTAGGCCTTAATATACAGTAATTTGGCATTGTGGTTTTATTATTTTGCCGGACAGTAAAAAATTAAAAAATCGATCTCTCACGTAAGCAAGAGGAGGAAAAGGGAGGTAAAGTTGGGAATCAGTCGACGGCATTTAAGTAATTTTCCAGTAATTTTCCAGTAATAAACTGAGACCTATCTTTTGGTGGGGTCAAGAGTTTTAATGCTCACAAAAGAAAAATGCAATATTGCGGCGAATACCCCTAAGAACTTGATCCTTCTTGCATAGATAGCGTGTAGTTTGAATGTGTGCTAGAAGGCTTTTAAATGTTTGTCTAAGAGAGACTCGTTCCAATTAATCACCTAGCAAGAAGCTGTCCGAATAGAACATCAATAACTTTTGTCCACGTTTGCCAGTAGAGCTCAATAGTTCACGTGCTATTTTGCTTTAAAAAATTCAATTCCTTTAAAAAGGTCTGTTGATTTGTTAAGACCTCAATTTTTTTCCATTAAAGTAATGTTTGAGGGTATGGCAGATGGAAATTGCAAGTACCTACACCCTTCGCGTAACTGAAACACGATACTGTAATTAAATTTCCAATAATGACATTAAAGTTTGTGCATAAAATTTTACGAGTACGAAATGGCGAATTTTAGGCATTTTCATGTTTACACATACACAGAGTTTCATAGAATGCAAGAACTTGTTGATGTAAAGTTATGAAATTTACTTGAAAGGGAAATGGGAGCTTTTTATGTAAATTACGTGCAAACAAGTTTTGTGTAGCGGCGACACGTTTTTACGTTAACTAAAACTTCTCGTATTTCACATACTATGTTTAATCTTATACCTACATGTGACAGCGACTCAAAAATGTATGTTGATAAATTTGATGCTAACCACGTCGATTAACTGTGGGGATGTCTACCCGTATGTAACATACGCCCCGTTTCAACGGGTGCCACTAAACTTGTCACAAACAACTGCCCCTTCATTTATAATACCTACATTTTTAGTTTAACAGTTTTGCGTACCTGCCTCCCCGATTAATGCGCTCTTAATAGAATTAAATTTCGCCAATTAAATCACGTTATATTATTCGAAAAGGATTATTAAAATTTGTTATGTATAAATTTGAAAGCACAATAACTCAAAAGTTTTTGAGCTTGTTAAAGTAAAATGTAAAACCGAGTTCGAATTGAAAAAAGAAATTTTCATCTTATTCTACTTTAAAACTAATTAATGCCGAATTCTGAACAGATTAACTTTAAGTTTCTTAAGGTTTAGTTCAACTTTTCAGAGAATTAAAGGCTACTAGGATCAAAAGCTTATAAAGTTTTAACAGTTTAATTTTAGTTCTTAAATCTTCTCTCTTTTTACTTCCCTTTTAAAACCGACTATAGATACGTCACCTCATTGTGTTCTTATTCTGATCCATTTTCGGTTATCGGAAGAGATTTTCGCATCAATCTTGGATGCCGCAATTTGAGGTGGGGAAGTATTTTTATGGCGAGTTTATAGACATTTGCATAGGTATATGTTCCTAGGGTGTTGTAGTTCTCCCTTCTTTAGGGAATTGCCGAAGTGTCAGATACGTTTAGGCATATAATTTCAAACCACACAGATATTACCTACAGAGTTCAGGGATATCAGCAATAGGTGAAATAATAAGCCCATATGTATGAAAAGTAGGTATAATATTCTTATATGAGTTCATGTCATAAATTACAATTTAGAAAATTGAAAAATACCCCTATAGTTTTCTCGCCTGTCAATACAATTTACATAAAAGTCGGAAAAATGACACTGCTGGAAGTACGAGGCTCCTTTGGGGGCGAGGATTTTAATTTCCGAGTCAAGTAGTGTCATTATTTATTTACGCGTTTTCTATTACAGTTTTTCCGAATCTTTTTGAATTTGAAATTTCAGTTTTCATATAGAAGTTTTTATTAATGTTAATGTGTCAGTTTTGACATGTTTGGCATGTGTCTGGTAAAGACACGAAAAGTAGTCAAGTAAAATGTTACTGCCACTGTCATGGAAACGAAAATGTTTGTGACATAAAGTAGGCATGAAAATGATTACGTTACGTTACGATTTCGAGAAAACCTACAGGTAGAATTTGTCTACACATCAAATACCTATATTTCTTATTATGCATTATAAAGTAATCCTTTAGAAGGTATGTCAATTATAACTAGCAATTTAACAGTTATACACTGATATACAAATTATCAAAAAATACTTCATAAATAACGGATATAATCAACTGTTCCGAGACATTTTGGTTATCATGTATAATGAAATTTGTAAAATAATATAGTTATTTATATAACAAGAGCGCGAAGTTCAATTTCGCGCATTGAGACTGAAGGTATTTTGACGAGGCGAAGCCGAGTTAAAATATCAGTCAAATGCGCGAAATAACTTCGCGCTAGCGTTATATACAATATTTTTTCTACAACTGAACTGATTGTTAATTAAATTGCTGTTTAAGTTCAACTTTGTCCCGTGCGCGAAATACTTTTTTTCACTGTTGACGATTTCGCGCACGTTGTCAAGAGCAACCTTACTTATTAATTAACCGATTAAAAATCTAGTACTTCGCGTTTCGAAATCCGTCAGAAAATGACAGGTTTTTTTGACAGTTGTAGAAAAAAGACATTTTTCGAACTTTAACTCGTATATACAGGGTGAGTTTCTTTTTCATTTTAAGCATTGGGATCTCGAAAGCCATAAGACATAGAGAGTCGGTTAAATGAGGAAAGAGTTTTCATTTTAAGAGCATGTTTAAGATATGCTTTTGTTCTTTGACAAAAATCCACACTTTACTAGATATGAGCGAAAAACTATAATTACAGGTTTACTCCATTCAATTTTTCACTTTAAAATATGTTTTGTCTCCGCAACTTTTATATCACATTTATGTACAATTTATAATTTAACTGCACTATTATTTATAATTTCCTATACACTTTTTAATGTAAAGCTTCCAGCTCGGCCTGAGGATGACTTTTTGTCGAAATCGATCGCCGTCAGAAATAATAAAAACTGTTTGAGCTCAATTCACTTCATTTTTCCAATAATATTTCGTAATTTCTTTTCGTTGTCGTTCTATTTGTGGCCCTAAAGTTTTAAGTTAAACATTATAATAGACTAATTAAGAGAACAAAAATGTTTCCGATGGCAAACTCTGTTTTTACTACTCTTAATAATAGAAACAGTTCTGTATCATGTTTATTTGTCAAAGTAAGTACAATGAACCTTATATCATCGTAAACAGAAAAAAATGCACTTTTTAACATTGTCACAGCCAGCTACGGTTTCCATTTAAAAAATGTAAGTTTGAGTTATAACTCGAATTATAAAAGAAGAATGAAAATAAATAAATGTACCATTAAGTGGAAAAAAATTTACAATTTTTGTTCTTTGCATATTTCTGTATTTTTAATACTACCGATTCTACAACATTTAAAAGAAAAATCACTAAATCTGTTTTTCGCTCATATCTAGTAAACTGTGGATTTTTTCAAAAAACAAAAGCATATCTTGAATAAGCTCTTAAAACTACAACTCTTTCCTCATTTAACCGAATCTCTATGTCTTACGGTTTCCGAGATCCTAATGCTTAAAATGAAAAAAAAACTCACCCTGTA
>NW_022171988.1:0-483 GCF_008802855.1 Photinus pyralis
GGTGCGTAGAATCCAAAACAACTCGTACCTTTTCGATTAGATTTTTCAATCAAAAGTTATAGACTAGAAACCAATTTCGAAAGAAAATTTAAAGGGCTGTAACTTTTGAAATACTTAGTAGCCCAATCTTGGAACTGTTTGAAATTATGGATTCTACAGGCCATATTCTATAAGAACATTTTTTTCCGGGTCGATCTGAGACAATTTTTTTTGGGACCTCAAAAAAAGGCAGTATAACCTTCCTTTTTTTACCAAAAATCGACTACACCAAAATTTCTCGGAAAAACACTTTTTCTTATTAATTTGGGTGCGTAGAATCCAAATCAATTTGTACTTTCTCGATCAGACTTCTCAATCAAAAGTTATAGACTAGAAACCAATTTCGAAAAATAATTCAAAGGGCTGTAACTTTTGAACTAGTAGCCCAATCTTGGAACTGTTTGAAATTATGGATTCTACAGGTCACATTCTATAAGAACATTT
>NW_022171989.1:0-745 GCF_008802855.1 Photinus pyralis
AAGTCCTGTTCCCTATACATTCACGCAGAAGTAATGGGGAGGAATATTTATTTTTGTTATAAACCGTTACGTGCCCTGTTGCATAAGCAGCTTCATTCCCTAATTTTCCTATTATATGCCTACTTAGATACACCAGCTGGGGGTAGTGAAATGGTTATAAACTTTTTTATCTTCCTCCATGTCGCACCTCTTGTTTAGAATATGTTTTGCTTTCCTTACAGAACGTACATGCAGTCAGCGCTTTAATTATTTATGCGGCGCAGATACGCTTCATTTACATTAATATCTGCAGATGGATCAGATATGAGCTTGTGTATATTCACTACATGAATTAGGTATGATGCAGTTGCGCTCGCTTCTTTTTTAACGCCGTTTTCAAATCAATAACAATGCTGGTGCATTTCTGATACCAAAAGGCATGCAATTTTACAGTCGAAACAGTTGCAATATCATTTCCTTTTGAGAGGGTATTTTTCTTGTGACATCACTTTCTTTTTTTTAATATGTATAAATCTTGTCAGATCTGTCTGGGAAATTGTAAAATTACGACCCTATATTATTTTCTCAAAGCTTCTCCTTTGGGACGCATTTCCAGGGGAATTTATTTTTCACTCTCCTTTCGATTCTTTGCATTTGCTTTCGACTTTGAGCAAACAACAAAATTACCACGAGCGAAGCACATGGTAAGCTCTGGTAAAGTAGAGGTAGAGATCTATATTCTGGTTTTTTTAATAATAATAATAAT
>NW_022171990.1:0-592 GCF_008802855.1 Photinus pyralis
GTATTTTAACTTGACCTTTTTTTATGTTATTTATATGTATAAATTGCTCTGTTAGTAGATGCACTAGTTTATAGTAAGTTGACGACACTGATATAGTTTATATACTATGATAGCTAGAACATTTAAAGATTGAAGATTAAAGATTTTATACACCAGCTGATGGTTTACAATAAACATTATTATTATTATGTGCGCATGCGCAGATTGCTTGTTTCAATAACTATTCCATTAAAAAAGTGTTATTGTCCACAGCCCGATCTTCAATTGTTTTTCAGATTTGGACACTATCCTGAAAAAAAGTTATTGGTATTCGCTAGAATCAATAACAATTAGCAGAAGTGCTGGTTTTAGTTGAAAGACACCGCATATGACTTTATATGTGTTCAGAGACGTAGTTTTTAGCGTTAAAACTATTTCCAATTTTGGAATGGAAAATAGAACTAATCATATGATTTGAGTTAAACATGGCGAATTTGATCAAATTTAAGTTAGATCTTAGAAAACCAATGAAAGTAAAAAATTAGCTAAAAATAAAGCGGCGACTTATAAATCAGTGAAATAGCTTAATGCCACCATAGAAGATTAACACTGT
>NW_022171991.1:0-632 GCF_008802855.1 Photinus pyralis
AATACCTAATAATCATTTTTTCATTTCATTTATTTTCCACAAAAAACCTTCAAGCAAGGAATATTTGATTCCATTGATGTATCAGTATGTTACCCCACTATACATATCATAGTTTCCCATAATTATTAAGTCTGAGGTCACAATCCTGCTATTCGAACGATAGCTAAGGCTAAGTACCAACTAGTAAATTGCAGCATTCCAAAAATCTAAACCTGGCAAAGTAAAAAAGATGGTTCCATGACGGTCAACTAAAAAAAATCTCATTAAAAAAAATAAATTTTGTCGTAATACCACAATGGATAATCCTATAGAATTCACATTTCCGCCGGGTAGTACTGGAAAGACAGAGAAAATTATGGCAACAATACGTATCCACCATGACACCGGAGATGACCAATCGTGAAGTGTGGAAGAAAGTGGGAGCTATATTCGGAGAAATCTGTTCCAATCCCAAGTAGCACGCAATATGGAAGCAATAATGGCTATAAACTGGCGCAACATTGATTTCATATTGTATTTTTATATTGCGCCAACATAGAATGTGAACGCTTTTAAAAATTGGGCCAATATAGTAAACAATATTGGTTCAATGTCATTTACAATATAAAACCAATACTGTTATACTACATTGG
>NW_022171992.1:0-1951 GCF_008802855.1 Photinus pyralis
TCTTATTTACGGAACGATTTACACGCAATTTTGGTTTTAGGTCCCTCTAGCAAAAGCAAATAAAATGCTCTTTTCAAAATTCGCACTGCGCCTGCGCAAAACGCAACTTTCTTATTTACGGAACGATTTACACGCAATTTTGGTTTTAGGTCCCTCTAGCAAAAAGAAATAAAATGCAGTTTTCAAAATTCGCACTGCGCCTGCGCAAAACGCAACTTTCTTATTTACGGAACGATTTACACGCAATTTTGGTTTTAGGTCCTTCTAGCAAAAGCAAATAAAATGCAGTTTTCAAAATTCGCATTGCGCCTGCGCAAAACGCAACTTTCTTATTTACGGAACGATTTACACGCAATTTGGTTTTAGGTCTTCTATCCTTGATAATATATATAAATATAATGCAGCTTCAAAATTCGCACTGCCGCCCTGGCAAACGCAAGCTTTCTTATTACGGAAACTGATTACACGCAATTTGTGTATCCTCAAAAGCAAATAAAATGCACTTCATAATCGCAACTGCGCTGCGCAAAACCGCACTTTCTTTATAATGCGAGAACAATTTACACGCCATTTTGTTTTAAGGTCCCTCTTTAGCAAACAGCAATATAAAATTGCGAATATCAAAATTTCGCACATTGCGCCTGCCGCAAAACGCAACTTCTCTTATTTACGGATACGATTTACACGCAATTTTGGTTTTAGGGCCCTCTAGCAACAGCAAATAAAATGCAGTTTTCAAAATTCGCACTGCGCCTGCGCAAAACGCAACTTTCTTATTTACGGAACGATTTACACGCAATTTTGGTTTTAGTTCCTTCTAGCAAAAGCAAATAAAATGCACTTTTCAAAATTCGCACTGCGCCTGCGCAAAACGCAACTTTCTTATTTACGGAACGATTTACACGCATTTTTGGTTTTAGGTCCCTCTAGCAAAAGCAAATAAAATGCAGTTTTCAAAATTCGCATTGCGCCTGCGCAAAACGCAACTTTCTTATTTACGGAACGATTTACACGCAATTTTGGTTTTAGGGCCCTCTAGCAAAAGCAAATAAAATGCAGTTTTCAAAATTCGCACTGCGCCTGCGCAAAACGCAACTTTCTTATTTACGGACCGATTTACACGCAATTTTGGTTTTAGGTCCCTCTAGCAAAAGCAAATAAAATGCACTTTTCAAAATTCGCACTGCGCCTGCGCAAAACGCAACTTTCTTATTTACGGAACGACTTACACGCAATTTTGGTTTTAGGTCCCTCTAGCAAAAGCAAATAAAATGCAGTTTTCAAAATTCGCACTGCGCCTGGGCAAAACGCAACTTTCTTATTTACGGAACGATTTACACGCAATTTGGTTTTAGTCCCTCTAGCAAAAGCAAATAAAATGCAGTTTTTCAAAATTTTCGCATCTGCGCCTGCGCAAAACGCCAACTTTTTTAATTTCGAACGATTTACACGCAATTTTCGGTTTAGGTCCCTTCTAGCAAAGCAAAAATAAAATGCAGTTTTTCAAAATCGCATTGCGCCTTTGCGGCCAAAACGCAACTTTCTTATTTACGAACGAATTACACGCAATTTTGGTTTTAGGTCCCTCTAGCAAAAGCAAATAAAATGCAGTTTTCAAAATTCGCACTGCGCCTGCGCAAAACGCAACTTTCTTATTTACGAACGATTTACACGCAATTTTGGTTTTAGGTCCCTCTAGCAAAAGCAAATAAAATGCAGTTTTCAAAATTCGCACTGCGCCTGCGCAAAACGGAACTTTCTTATTTACGGAACGATTTACACGCAATTTTGGTTTTAGGTCCCTCTAGCAAAAGCAAATAAAATGCAGTTTTCAAAATTCTCACTGCGCCTGCGCAAAACGCAACTTTCTTATTTACGGAACGATTTACACGCAATTTTGGTTTTAGGTCCCTTTAGCAAAAGCAAATAAAATGCAGTTTTCAAAATTCGC
>NW_022171993.1:0-441 GCF_008802855.1 Photinus pyralis
GAGGAGCTTTCGTGCAAAACCGGATAAATCCACTTTTGGAAAAAAATAAGTTAGACATCATTTCTATATAATTTTGGTGTCGGCTCTCCAATGGTGCACTCATTTTCAAGCTAAAACGAATAAATCCAGTAGTAAAGGTACCTTAAAGTTGATGTTTTCAAACAAACTCGGTTAAATCCACTTTATTCCAACAAAACCGGATAAATCCATTTCTTTCGAGCAAAACCGGATAAATCCAATAAATCATTTTGTCGGGTTTGCTACTCAGATGATGTCAACAGCATTTTGCAGTTTCCTATTTGCGTTAGTGCACTCTTCACTTCACAGGTGGTGTGGGCGGTCGTAAAGTAATTATTTTTCTTGCACTCTATGTTGTAATTGGTCGCCTATGCTAAGGTTCCTCACCACCATCCTTGTTTGTTCTATAGCGTGGTCTAGTGC
>NW_022171994.1:0-736 GCF_008802855.1 Photinus pyralis
TACGAGTATTTACTTTGAATTTTGCAAGTATAAGCATTTGCTTACTTTTATTCATACGGGCCATTGACTCAAACTGGCTTGATAAATTATGGGTGGCTGCTCGGACGGTAGAAACTTATAACTTTCACTATTGCTTCGAACTAACTTTTTCTGAATACGGACTGTTCTCACACTTTTACTACTTTACTTAACTCTTTGCTTAACTTCTTCTATATACTTTTCCTAGAAATCGACGAACTGCGTCTTCAACAACACAACGCGGAACTTGCAGCAGCAGCTTCATTTTCGTGTTGACTCCAGTATTCAAAGAAAACCCACTTCTACTATAAAATAATCTCCTTCGTGGTTTTCCAAAACGACGACAATTACAATTAGTCTTGATAACACGTTAGTTTCGAAGGAACGAATCCCCACCTACGTCGAAATAACGCGCAATTCTTCGAAATACCTTATCTCTTAAATTTCGGCTGATAATAAAACTCCTTATCACAAACCACCAGATGTGTCTTAAAGTATCTTATCTAATTAATTAAGAAACTATTACGCAATTACAAACAATTCTTTTTTTGGTAGTTTGTCTAGATATCTTTTAACCCTTTAAGTTTCAATCCTTAATTTAATGCAACTGTTTCTCTACTATTGTGTAAACAACGTCATGAAGACGTTATTTTGGTCTAAACTAAACACCAAAAATAATTACGTGAAACTCTCATATGACAATATTTCAATGTATTAT
>NW_022171995.1:0-109461 GCF_008802855.1 Photinus pyralis
CTCAATTCAACCCTAATAAAAATTTATTGTGGACGTAGAAAACTCGACGTTGATCTTGAAAAGTTGTTTTTATCTTGGGCCGAAACCTATTATTATTATTAATGCGCTGCGGAAGCGAAGTGAATTATGTTGCACTTCGTTTTTGTGCGGGGCTGCAATACCAAGCGAATACGTAGACAACATCTCGCGACCGGAAATAACCTCCCCCACCATTTTCCTTTAGTATATTAGTTTCGTGCGGTTCTCGCTCAAGAGGGCGCGTAAATTTACATTTATGATCAGCTTTAACATTTAAACAAGCGCATACATACCAACAACAGAAATAAAAGAACTCTAAATATTTATCGCTATTTTATACCACATAACCTAGCGTTGCTCGAACGGTTTTAATGGCTTTACGTTGCATTACGATAACGTGAATGCCACGTTTAATTGTCACGATCGTCTATATAAGGGAACAAGTGGATTAGGTTAGTATTCATATGGAATGAGGCACTTTATGTGATTAAACGCGCGGAAAATGGAAATTTTCTTTATTGTACTTACTCATACTATGGAAAACTTAAATGGGGAATGCAAAGTTTTAATTAGCAGAGTCATGAGTCTTAATTGCATTTCTGTGTACGCTAGCAGAATCAGACACTGTTCTTATTTCTCGGCGTCGTAGATCGATGCCGGTTCGTGGTACAAAAAGTCGTCGAATACTGCAACGTAAATTTAATTACGTACTTCATTTATTACAACTAATTTATGTTAGTGATTATTATTTATCACTTTCAATTTATAACATATAACACAACGCGTATCGAGGTAGTAACCCGAGTGTTCGCGAGTCTGCTCGAATGTTCTAGAACAAAGCACGTCATATTTCCGGGAAAAATTACGTCACATCCTCCTTCGCCAATGATTTTTCATGGCGCCTCGATGTCTATCGAAATTTCTGGAATGGTCGATACAGTACGTACAGGGATTCGTTTGATTAGAAGAGAATTCGTTAGTGTTCGAAGGTCTTAAAGGGACGTTAACACACATTTAAAAACCTCTATAGACCGACCCATTAAATGTGAGAGAGCCTTCTTAAAAATTTTCAGTAAAACTTTTTCAGTGCGTTTTCTTTTTCCTTTTCGTTTTTCAATTCTGTCTCCCTTCAGATGCATTTTCTCTTTATTCCAGCTTCTGTTTTGATTCCTTTCCCTTAATTTTCATCCCACCGTATCGTCTCCGCAGTTTCTATTGCATATTCCTGCACGCTACTTCCAGATGATTTTCATCCATTTCCTTTCCCAATGATCTCCTTTCCGCCTCTACGAAGACGTTTCAGTGCACAGACTGTGGCCATTGATTTCTTTTCTTTCCTACAGTACAATTCTTTATTTATTTATTTATATACTTATTTATTTATTTATTTATCTATTTGTTTATGTTTTTATTGTCCCTCTTGTTCTAGGCCCTCAACATGCTTACCCCAATTACAGAGTGACCCGCATAATGCTTTTTAGATGTAGCGACGTTTTGTATCATTTTCATTTATTAAACATTCCTCAATTTTGCTTTTGTATTCATCCTCGTTCACATTCTTTCTCTTTCTCCCTTTTCTTCGAATCTTACCACCCTGCGCGTCGACTCTATCCTTCTCTTCTCCATTTCTATTTCCTCCCTTAATACGTAAAGTGGTGTCCTTCCGTTTGTAATACCTTCCCTGTATTTGTTTTAGTTCATCCCATTCCTTCCATCCCCACATCTCCGTCCCATACATCAACACTCCTCTCTCCCTGGCCTCAAAGGGTGTTTTCTTACTCTGATCCCATTTTTTGGATTTCTCCTTTCCTATTCCTTACACCATTTTCAACGCCATTTCTCTTTTTTCATCATTTCCCTTAGTTGTCTATTTCGTTTCTCACCCCTCCTCTACTTTTTCCTACCTACCCTTTGCCTCCTTCCCAAATCTCATCTTCGATCTCTCGACATTCCCAGCATCTATCCATTCTTCCCATCAGTTCCTTCATCTGTTTTTCTTCTGTTTCCATTATAACTGTGTCATCAACCAGGCATCATATCTTCCTTCTTCCCAATTCGATTCCTCCAATTGAACCCTATCTTAATATTTTCTCATAGGTTTAATCAGAGTGGACATCCCTGTCCTGGTCCTTTTATTGTCCAAAACACTTAAGATAAGACTCCTTCCCTCCTATCCTTACTCTAATTCTTATCTCCCCATAGTATGACTCCTTGATTCTGTTCTTTAAATTATTATCCTCCATCATTTTCCCTTTCTACTCTGCCAAAGGCTGCCTTTAAATCCATGAAAAGCGCTATCACTGTTCCACCCTTTTTTCCTACTCATTTTCAACCGCTCATATATACAATCGATCGTTCCTCTCTTTCTGAATCCCATATGTGTTACCTCTAACATCTTCTTCTCTTCTCTTGCTAACCTTTCATTTAACACCATCGCATATATTCTGTACGGAGTTGTCATTATAGCGACCCCCCCCCTATAATAATCCATACGGGGTCACCTCGTTTGTAAATCGGCACTATTATCCCCAACTCTCCACCGCTCTTCCGGTATTCCTCTTCCTTTCCATATCTTTATTAGTTTCCTCAGCTTCTCCTTGATGCTATTTGTGGCTCACTTCTTATTTCATCGCTCTCTTTCACTTTCCCTCTGTTTTTATTTCTCCGATTTCATCTTCGTATTCTTGCTGTTTCTTCATCTTTTTTCCTCTTTTAGTTTTAGTTCCCTCTCCTCTATCTCTCCCTTCTACTTTCATTTACTCGTCTCCATGATATTTCCTTTGTAATATTTCCTTCATATTTTTCCACTACCCCTCTGTGTTCTCTCCTGTTCCTTCTTTTTTTTTTGTTCCCCTGGTTTCTTTGTATAAGTGTTGTCCTTTGTCTATATAGCTTCTCCACAAGCGCTTTCTGCAGGTTCTTCCCAAGTTTTCAAATTTAACTAAAGCTTCCCTTGGAGTACTCCTCAATTTCTTTTTAAACCAATTTCCATCAAATTCTTCCTCTTACGGTTTCTTTAAGTCTTCCTATTGCTCTAGAATTCTCTTTTTTTTACGTTCACCTCGATCTTCTCCCTTTTTCTTTTTAAGTTCATACCAATTTCCTTCCAAACATATTTCAACTTGTCTTCAAGTTGTTTTTTAGTTCTTTCCAAGTTCTTTTCACGTTCGTTTCAAGTTCTTGTCAACTTCTATTCAGGTTCTTTACCCCCCGCTGCTTCCAGTTTCTTTCAGCTTCCCTAAGGCTAAGGGTTATTGTTCCTCTTTAAGTTTGTTCCCGCTCACGTTTCCTTCAAATTTATCTTAAATTATCAACTTCTCCTATCACACACCCCCTAAGCTTTTTTCAATTTCCCCATGACTTGTTCTCAAGTTCTCAACAAGTTCTTCTTGAGCAGCGGCCCTCATGTCCTGCTTCAGCTTCCCAGCGCTCAATGTCCTATACAATTTCCTTGAAGGTACATCCTGGTTAAACATCCTCGTCTTCAACTATCCTTTAATTTCGCACTAAATATTAAATTCCTCCCACAAGTCAACTGGTCCTTGTGGTCTCTGAATTTAGCCACCATCCTCGACGTGTTAAAAATCGGAACTAATATTTTTGCAAGTTTATAAATTTCGCGATGACTTAGAAAGCGTACCCCAAGTCCATTCGACTTAAAGTTGAAATATCGATACAATGCAAACTCTAATTTTTCTCTGTTACATCATCACCATTACAATCACGAGTTTGTTTTTCCCGTCGAAACTCGGCGTCGCGATATTTGCTTAACGACAGAGTGCACTATTTTTATTAGCGAATTGCTTTTTACGAACACTATAACTTCTGCAATATTTCGCTAGATTATATTCACATGCCATCCGTTAATGGTTTAAATCACACTTTGCGTATCGTTTAGAATTTAGATATTGAATGTAATAGGTTCGACATTATACGATTAAAATGCCTACCGATTTTTAGATGCAGTATACAATTTCGAAAACGCTCATTCGCGTAGGACCTTTACACCTTCACACACACAAAGCGTCCTTTACGGCTATCGTGCATTCAGCTATTTATATGAATTTCAAAGCGGAACCATCGCATCTGCTGAGTTCGGCGTCTCTTTCAAACCAATAGAAAACCTCCATTTCTTGTTTCTATGCAAATTTCGCCTTGGAAAAAAAGGGAACCAATGCGTAATTGAGTTCTGTAGAATGATTATTTAGGTCACTGCATGTAAATTGTACGGATCCTCAAATTTCTGTATATTCCTCAGAAATCAAACCTTTTACATTCAGTATTCTTCAAACACATGGTCTACCCCTCGCATATTATGTAGTTTGGGGTACTCCACTCCTTGACAATACGCTTCGGGGATAAATCAGGGACTCCGTAGAGATTTTTTTATTTAAAAAAAACTGAAACTCGCTCTTTTAGACACTGACTTCATAAAAATGTAAAGCTAACGTGCCTCTAATGTAAGGTTATCGTGTCGTACATGAAAAGAGACATTATCATGAATAATTTCTAAGACGAAACGGGAAAAGCGTCGCCGATACCCGATGCATTATTAATATAATCGTTAAGTGCCGTCCCATAGGTCGCCGCGTTCCGATTAAAAATGTATACAGAACCCATTCCTTATATTGTTTACCATTTTTATTAATATGCAAAAATATGCGCACTGAGGCTGACCACTAAAAAAAACCTGCTTGCAGTCGCGATTTTAATTAAGACCGTTCGGAGGATCGATTAAAATTTACTCGCAATTAGCGTTTTAATTAGCGTTACCACAATTGCAACGTTACCGTATCCCCAAAGGCTTATAATTCAATCTGGGATGCGTCGGGGATGAGAAAATCGACGAGATGAGTTCGGGGCCTGCTTTCCGCGTAGGTAACGACAGGAGTTACGCTCTACTCTGTGGGTCACGGCCGAAGAAAGGGGAGAGAATTGTAATTATTGTAGGGTGGAAACACTTTATTATTGTCGGTTATGGCGGGATACAGCTTAGGCGTAATTAATCGCCTGATTACGTGACTTATAATTAACGACTTTGCGTCTCTTATAAATTTCTAAAATGGCGCGCCTCCACAGAAATGATGAGACTGCAACGTTTGCGCGGAGTGGTTGATTTAGACCGTTTAGTGCAAAAACATGTTCTAAAGTCTACCCTTGTAGTAATGCCTCTGTGATACTCTGACAATGATTTATCACCCCGTTTTGCTTTGCATGTAACTAAAAAGGAGTACAGCTTACGCCTAATAAACTAATTGAGTTTTTTCGTCGTTAATTACGTCGATGATTGATGGCGTTGTCAGAAGTTTTGCAGTAATAGACTGTAAAGGGTATTTGTATTAATTACGGTTAGAGTTGACTCTGAGGATGTCATCTTGTAAAATTATATCGGGGAGGCGTGGAAATTAAATGTACCAAACATCGTTCGATGCGGTTTATGTCAAGGCTCTACATTTGGGGTTTCATCCCTTTAGATATGATGTAGTGCTTTAATTTTTCGCACACAGTTTCTTTAGGATCCGACTCAGTTTGTATCTTGATCCAAGCAGTGGAGCTACAAAATTCCAGGTTTTGAAACCGCCGATGGGATCACTAATTTTTTTTCGAATTTCTGTAGGATTTTTTTAGTTGACTCTCGTTAGGGTAGCTCAGTGTTAGATGGGATGGTTCCATTAGATAACTGGTATTCCAAGATTTGGTTAGTTTAAACTTGTTCGGTCAATAATTTCCTTTCTTGTAATTAACTAAGATAGCGGAAAATTAATTAATGCGTCTTGAGCCGTCATAGAGCATAGCGCAAATTCTAACTAAGCGTGATTTAATACTCGCGTCACAACTTTGATGAGCTCAAGTAAAATATTACAAAATTAGCCCCTAACCGTTCGTTAAACCAAATTGGGAGTTATAGAATAGAAGCCATCTTGAAAAAGTCCCTAATTAATCCGTAATTAAATAAGTGAAACCTATTCCGGAAAATTAGACGAACTATAGGCCTGATAAGTTGAAAAGATTTAGTCAAGTCAGAATTCTGGCAAAGTTCGTAGTTTCCAGCTACAATTGGCAATCATTGTTTCTGCATAATTATTGAATTCTATAACACAGTGGCCTGGGTCGACGACGGAAATCGTTCAATCTTACTTTTGGAAAAAATTGCTCACTCAATTACTAAAAGCTATTTTGAAAAAAGCGTTATGAAGTTCAAAAAAATAGGGAGGGATCAATCCGGAGAAGAATTTGGAGAAATTTGGTCTGCGATTATGATTGACCACGCGATTTTATGTCATCAACATATTCATGATTTTCCATGCTATAGAACAAGCCTGAAAACCATGTGGCAAAACATAATTTTAGGAAAAAAACTACCTACACTACCCTATAAATATGTACGTCTTAAGGGAAAAATTGATAACTTGTATTTCCCGAATAATATCGATACAAATTTAATCCAATATGTGTCCAATTTCATTTTAATAAAGAGTATTGACCATCCCTTTTTTAAAATGAAATGTCAAACTTAATATACGGCAAAATTGTTTATACACAATTTATCTGTCCTAATTCTAATGGCTTCATAAATGGTAAAATAACATGTAATACAAACGTCTTAAAATGTATTATCTTTAAGAATGCACAAATCCAATCGTATGGGGGGGGGGGGGGTATTCCATACCTCCAGAACTCCTGGTGCGACGTTCGATAACATCTCACCGAAAAAACTGCAATTATAGTGGCGTTCCAGATGGTTTGAGGGAGGAATGCAACACCGGGATGTGTGGTGAGAATGAAATGCCTTCCAGTAATGGAAGATACCATGATCATCTACAATCATCATTATTAGCATTAGGCCATTAGTATAGACATATAAATATACTCTTTTCTACCGGGGGGTATAGAACACCCCCGGTGCTATGTTCGATGCCGTCTTACCGAAAACTGTAGTGAGAGAGGTGTGGCAGATAGTTTGAGGGGGGAATGCAACGGCGGGGAGTCTGGGGGGTAAAGGAAACTGAATGACCATTACCTTATGTACAATCATCATAATCACCATTTGACCGTTCGTATGCCCATACAGGGCCGGATTTTGCATGGGGTCATGTGGATCCGGGCCCATCGCGGCAAATGTATAGGGGCCGCAGAAAATAAAATAAAAATAATTCTACAGTACTATCCTGAAAAAATAACTTAACCCCTTAAGAAATTGAAGTTGGAATGTTACGCACACTCTTGCCAACTTAAAAGTAATCATGAAATATGGAGTAACATAACCTCACAGTTCGACGAAATTATGTGAACTTTGTATTAAGATTGTGGAATATTTAGGCCTTCTCCCGCAATATTTTTTGTTGAAAACGCTTAATTAAGGTGTCCTCTAGCCATTTTTATTAATTTCATGATCGTCACGTAACCGTTAGATTCTCTGAAATACTATTCAATGGTTACAGATATTATACTTTGTTTCAATAACAGTTTATAAATCTCATAATTAATGCAAATAGGAAATGTTTTTACTACTAATTAAATCAATCTGAGAAAATTAGGAAAAAGGAAATTGTATTAACACTTTTCTGTCATGAGTAAAAAATAATTTGGTTAGGGTATAAAATGCTTTTAATTGGCTGGGGGGGGGGCGATTGCGAAGGAGCCATAGGCGCAAAATATGTAGATCCGGCCCTGCCCATATAAATATACTTATCGTATCCTCGGGGGTTCACTTACCCGTTATTTTTTTTTATTTACTACAAGTTACGGAGCTCGCGTAAATATTTAAGTAGGTAAGTAAGAAAAATACCAGAAATCACAAATTGGTGCTATTATGCCCGTAAAATCCAACTTTCACTTAAATAAAACCCAAACTACGTTTACCACGCATCCGGATTTCTTCTAACTTGATTGAGCAACGAGTTCTCTAGCTTGCAGTTGGCCCGTAAAATCAAAACTGCGAGCTTAAACCACTCCAAAGGCCCAGAACCGAATGCCCTAAGAGTTTTCTTACAGATTATTCGCTCATATTCTGTAATTAAGTCTAGCATTTTTCTATAAAACCCAATCAGAATCGCTGTACTCCCAGAGCGGATGAAAACCTTTGAAACCCACACAAGGAATTGTGCTGAATTGTATTTTGATAATGCGGACTTGGCGAACTGCGCAATTTTTTGTCAGCTATTTTTGCAACAAAACCCGATCAGAATTTCCTGAAGCTATTAAAAGGACAACGCGCTATAGAAATCTAATGACGTAGAAAAACAATGGCTTGTGTGCACACTAGTTTTTTTTTGTGGCAAGTGGAAAAAAGATAGAGATTTGCGTTTGTATGGTTTGTATCTTAGACATGGTCTAAGGTTCGTATCGAGCGAACTGGCGGCGACATATCCAATGTACCGGGTGACCCATTAAGACTGTTCCTCGGCCATATCTCGAGAACCGTTCGTCATATGACAGGGGTAAGAAAAATTATTGGGTAAGTCGGTCATGAAGAATCGCTGGAAAATATTTTCAAGCTCTAAAAATGACCACCAGAGGGCGTAATCTTAAATTTTAAATTGCATTTTCTTTAAATTTCGCATAATAAACTAAAAATTCGTTTTTACTTTTTAAAGAGAACCAGTTTATCTATCATTTTCGTAAAAACAAAAACAAAGGTGGTGTGGGGCGTTCAATTGTTTTTGCAATAACCTGCTTTAACTTCTTAACCGTTTAACCGATTTTAACAAATTTTGTGTGGTTGAAAGTTGAATCCTTCTCCGCCAGGGGGCTAGTTTTGACACTATAACCATTGAATAATAAATCTGAATATTATTCAATGCTATAACCCAAAATCCTAAGAAAAAATCAAAAAAATCAAATGTAATGATATGACTTTTTCTTTATGAAAAAGTAGCCAAATAACATCCAAAGAGGCCAGTGAAAACCGTTTTTCAAACTCTCGTTCCTAACCTCAAATATTAGGAAAATGAAATTAATTAATTAATTAATAAAAATGCTTAACTTGTATCTTAAATTTACTTTTTACGTATTTCCGGTATTTGTCGATGGCGCGAAAGAAAAGAACCCTAGGTACACTTTTAGGTAGGCCTTGGAAATTTAAACAAATGAAACACGATGCATTATAAAATAAAAACAGCCGTAATTTGTAAATTAATTATTCTGCTGTGTTTACATTCAGAAAGTGCAGCTTTTTGAATTTGTAATCTTTTCTAAAATGCCGATTTCTAACCAAAAAGCATTTAATATGCTGCCGATATATTTTGAGTATTTTCAAAATGCGACCATCGCTGACCACATTTTCTATTTGCGTTATCCGAATCGGCCACGAACCATCGCCGCCAGCATATTAAATGCTTCTTGGGTAGAAATCGGCATTCTAGAAAAGATTACAAATTCAAAAAACTGGACTTTCTGAATGTAAATACAGCAGAATGGTTTACAAATTACGGCTGTTACCTACTATTTTATAATGCATCGTGTTTCATTTGTTTAATTTTCCAAGGCCTACCTAAAAGTGTAAGGTTCCAAATAATCTTTCGCTCCATCGACAAATACCGGAAATACGTCAAATATGATACAGTTTAAGCATTTTTGTTAATCAATTAATTAATCTCATTTTGCCAATATTTGAGGTTAGGAACGATATTTTGAAAAACGGTTTTCACTGGCCTCTTTGGGTGTTATTTGACTAACTTTTCATAAAGAAAAAGTCATATTCAATTTGATTTTTTTGATTTTTTAAGATTCTGGATCATAGTGTCAAAACTAGCCCCCTGGCGGAGAAGGATTCAACTTTCAACCATACCAAATTTGTTACAATCAGTCAAACGGTTAAGAAGTTAATGCAGGTTATTGCAAAAACAATTGAACACCATCTTTGTTTTATAAATAACTGAGTTTTTGTTTTTACGAAAATGATACATAAACTGGTTCTCTTTAAAAATGTGAAAAAAGAATGTTTAGTTTATTATACGAAATTTAAAGAAAATGAAATTTTAAAATTTAATATAGCGGTTATGCCCTCTGGTGGTCATTTTTAGAACTTGAAAATATTTTCCAGCGATTCTTCATAACCGATTTACCCAATAATTTTGTACCCCTAAGTCATACGACGAGCGGTTCCCGAGATATGATGGTGGAACAGTCTTATTGGGTCACCCGGTACACTATCCTGAAGGCGTACTATGAATGCTGGTTACAATGCGAAATTGTTTTTAATTAATTTACACGTTAATGAAATCAGCGGTTCATGCTGCGTCTCACAAAATCTCTACGTCCTCCGAGGTTTATTTATTGTCAAATTCCGTGCGAGATTTAAACCCTCATATTTCAACTCGGTTTCCTAGAGACCATTTCGAATAGGAGAAGTAGAAGGCCGTTTGCTCTAGAATCACACTGGCGAAGCGGAATAATTTCAATTTATGCGATCATACACCACGGCTTAATTTCCTTCTGTTCCATGTCATAATTTGAACTATCTAATTGGAATTGAAGGTAGTTTCGGTTTAATTAACGACCCGGGAGAGATTTCATCGGTGGGATTCGGTTACAAATGTAATTAACAAACTTGAAACAATCAATTGAGATATATGTCGACAGTGGGCCTAGCAATATTTACGACCGAAAATAAGTAATTACCGACGCCCTACTTCAAAGAGGAACTGGGCGTCGAACAAGCGGGACTAAGTACACGCAATTACGTCTCAAAATTAACTCGTGGTTAAATTTTTAGATGGGTATCTATCTCGTGATGTAAATTTGGAAGAACGCCAATCGCACTTCAATTGCAGATTCTAATAACAGACCTGCAAGTTATAAGGTCTCGAACCGGACTCAAAGAACTGTCAGAACACTAATTCAAACTTAATGTGGATTAAAATTAATCACTCTCTATCTTATCGGTGACATTTTGCCGTTTGCCCATAACGCGCTACCCAATTTGATAAGTACATTAATCAACGACAGGCGACCCAGTTTTTGTTCTTTGGGTAAGAAACGATATATCTTGCCGAATTGATACATAATTATGACCTTTCTCTTGACTAACTGAGTGTCGCACAAAAGACATTGGAACAAAAAGCGATGTATTTCAGAAGCGCGCCAAGCTAATGGAGCTTGGGGGGTGGTCAAGCTACTCCAAGCTCGGAAACGAAAACCCTAAGGGTGGGAAGATATAAGCTTGAGCTTTCCTGATAATTAAATTGTGTTGCAACAGGAACATCTAAATGGTGTTTATTTTTTCGACTAGGATGCGGTAAAGTTGAATTTGGGGTTATACTTATAAGTTTGGTAGTAGAAAGTAGGCAAGGTGTGTGATATAGGTTTTTCGATGTCGGTGATACATTGTGACCCGTATCAATCAAACCGAATCAAAAATGACTTAATGATTAAAAATGGCCGATTTCGTTAATAAAGCGCTATTTTGTGGTGTTAGTTCATTTTTAAAAGTAAGTAGGGACGCGTCACTAAGAGAAAAAGTTGAATATTTCTTCATTTAGTCACCTAGCGAGAGACACGTTCAATCGTTCTCATTTCAACTCGCGTTAATCATAATAGTGCACAACACTATTAAACCGAAAAAAAATCTATAACGTTCGACCCATTATTATTTGTAATGAGAGATTAAGCATCGTAGATATCTGCTCAAAGAGATGGGTGTGAAATTTACCACTCGTCATGTAAGATGTCGGACATTTTGTAGAATTTCGGCAACCGTACGGGTACGTTTCGCTGCCAGTCAAAGTCTACTTCTGTTCGGGCAAAAATTAGACAGCGCAGACTCAGCGAACGTCGTATCGCCTATGAATCAATGTCCCGCTCTCAAATAAGTTCCTACCGACATTTAACATGATCCGGGTCGAAGGACCATGTTCATGTTCAATCTTGGTAAAGCATTATGCAAGGGGGGAGCTTTTTTAATTGGTTTAAAAACGATTAGACCTATAGATTAAACTTTTATGAGCGTTTTAGCCCGTGTGCGGCTGGGGGCGTCGCTGTCGAGGTGCGCGAGCGCGGTGAAAAATTCGGCGCTCGCATCCGGTTCGAACTAGGACGTTGAGCCGCCGGCTTACGGGGGTTGGGATGATTAGCGCGACTGTTGGTGAGTTTGAAAAAATTTCGACAGCGTCCGTCGAGGTAGGAAAAAGCTTGAAAACGGGGCGGCACGCCGCAAGAGCAAAACACAACATTGCGCGATTGTAGAGATCTACGAGTTGAGCGCCCGTTCTAGCACCCCGTTGAGGGGTGAGAGGGAAAAAAACTCGCGTATTGGAAGAGCGCGCTTGGTTGAAGAGATTGGGAGGAAGAATTGGCGTACGTGTTTGCGGCCGAAGTTTTTCTTTCTTTTTACGTTTAGAACGCGGCGGTAACTTAAACGATGACACCGCGATAAAATTTCTCCCGAAGGTTTCAAAGGTCACATGGCCGCTTGAAATTGTTTCTGGAGTGACTTCGCGCACGAAGTTTTCCGAACGTGCCGTAAATAATCGCGAAAGGGCTAAGAGCAAGAAATATTTTGGGGAAGGTTCCTGGACCTACTTGTATATAAAGAACTACCGAATCTTTCGTTTTTAAAGAGCATTCCTTACCCCTGGGGTTATGGAAAGAAATGTTCAACGTTCTACTTCCTACAACAATCATAAGATATGATCATAAAATGAAAATAAAATAAAATAAAATAAAATAAAATAAAACAAAACAAAACAAAACAAAACAAAACAAAACAAAACAAAACAAAACAAAACAAAACAAAACAAAACAAAAAAAACAAAGCAAAGCAAAGCAAAGCAAAGCAAAGCAAAGCAAAGCAAAGCAAAGCAAAGCAAAGCAAAGCAAAGCAAAACAAAACAAAACAAAACAAAACAAAACAAAACAAAACAAAACAAAACAAAATAATAAAATAAAATAAAATAAAATAAAATAAAATAAAATAAAACAAAACAAAATAAAATAAAATAAAATATAATAAAATAAAATAAAATAAAATAAAACAAAATAAAAACACGCTTAGCGCTAAGGACTTTCGTGATACTTTTTCATAAGAGACTACCGAATTTTCTTTTTTAAAAGGGAGTTCCCTAACCCACAGGCTTCTAGTGTTACGTTCTATGGCCCCTGTCTAAATAGTATGGCGCTAAAAGTGATAAATGTTTTGGAGAAGGACCTTGGACCGGGGAGTCTGGGGGCTCAACGTTCTAATTCCCACAATCATAAACTATATTCGCCACTGGGGGTATGGCGGTGACTGACTACTGAATCTTCCTTTTCTAAAGGACATTCCCTAACCCACAGGCGTGTTTCACCGGTGTGACGTTTGATTGTCCCTTTCCAAAAATAATTGTGCTAAAAACAATAAATACTGCTATGTGCAATGGTAAACGGTCACTAAACCGCCCACAAGCACCTGTCCAGTTAGACTCAATTAATCTCAGTCACTAACAGAACCTTTAAACGGCCTTGACCGTTTCCACAATTCCAGAATTATATTGCAAATTGGCTAACCCTGGGTAACAACAGAACTAACATCTAACTCTTATCTCTTGGGTCGTAATTTGCGCTCGGTTAAACACAACATAGAACATTTACAGATGACAAAAATGTATTAGACAAAATCAATCAATTAGGCTGAAATAAAAGTAGACACTCAGGGTCAAAGTACAAAGATCGCGCAACGAGCGACCGATTGAAACAAACAATTAAAGACAACTTCATTACTATAAAATAAAAATCCCTTTCACTATACCTTAAAGAAGTCCTTTTTATGCGATAACTTCCCGATAAGAAGAACTCTCCAACCAAACTCGATTTAAACATTCAGTTTTATCACAATTACTTAATCGCTTTAAACCCTCTCTAACTTTAAACAAGACGGACTGTCTTTTCAAAAAGGGTCGATAACACCAAACTAAAAAAAGCAACGACTAACGTTCTTCACCAAAAAGGCGACGATTGATGTCTTCCTCCTGCAATTTCCCTTTTTTTTCAATATTTCAAACTGTCTACATCGAAAATAAGACGTGCTCAGCTTGACATTTAATAAACCGGAGATAACGCTTTTCAAATACTACGTTAATATTTCCTGATGAATAAACTTGATCTTTTAACACGTAAATTAACTGTACAATTACAAATCCAAATGATTATCGGTTCTGAAAGCAAATAAATCGTCCACTTGACACAACAATAAGTTGGGGAAGATTCTTGTGCCGGGCGGTCTGGAGGGAAAGAAACATTCAATGTTCTACTTCCTACAACTACCATAACATTTTCGTTGTGAGTATGACACTGGCATACTCCCGAGACCCCTCGGTGCCACCTCCCCCCACAAAATCTTAGTCCTAAGGCCTTTCCTAATACTTTTTTCACCCGTTTCAAAAACTATGGCGCAACTGTTAAAAGCAATAAATATTTTGAGGAAGGTTCTTGGACTGAGGGGGTCTGGTGAGGATCCATATCCACAGGAAAGAACGATTCAACGTTCTACTTACCACAATTATCATAAGTGCACTGGATGGTATGGCGCTGGGGTGTATTCCATACCCCCCAGACCCCCCGGTACTACGTCCTCCCTCAGAACGCATAGCCCTGAGGGCCTTTTGTGATAGTTTTCAAAAGGACTACCAAATCTTCCTTTTCTATGAGCACCCAGAGGGTTATGGTGTTACCTTCTGGGAGGCTATGGAATTCGCTTCAGGAAATAAAGATTTCACCAACATCAATAACCCAATAAATGTATGTCGTGTATAGCGTATTTTGCATTTAATTTTGTTATAAAACTTTTTAGGAAGAGGAATATCCGGGACCTCCCTCTCCCTTTTTCACGAGCTGATTAGTGACGACTCCTGACACATGAATCAGGCGAGGCATGCCCTAGAGAATACAATTCACGTGTTACGAGTCGTCACTGATCATCTCGTCAGTAATCCTATTTCGAATTCCCATATTAATTTGGGGATTTACAAATTCGACCTGTAAATTAATTTTTTTTAAATGCCTTCTCTAGGGAAATTGGTTTTGTTAAGGAATAGGTTGGCTAACTGCAGTGCAAGGGGTGTACATATTTTTTACTGTAGGGCATTGTTTCTTAATTGCTTTCGGAAGTAGGTAGAGCCATAAAGTCTGGAGTTTGTATTAAATTTCACCTTTTTAATTGGTACGATTGGGATGTACTTGCAGTTTCAATATCAGGGAATTTGAAAGAATAAGGTATTTGGAAAAGACTGAGGATGACTGGTCTTTTCCGTAGTAAAGTAAAACGGTTATGTTCTAAGCGAAACGTTGCAACTCTGAAACCATTAATACTAAATTTGAACCAGGACGACCATAATCGCCACTAATACTTGTGTCGACCGTCAAATTTACGGATTACGGATTGTCCTGAAATCTTTGAGAAATTATTTTTTTCGATTTAAAACAATTCGAACTCATGCGAGTTTTAGAGGCAAGCCTTTGCTATACTTTTTGGCAGTTTGTCCACTACATCTCTCATATAGTTTGTACCTCTTTGATCCATTATTGAATAGGACACCAAATCAATCTAAAACAGCAATCAATCCTGTTGACACACGCTGCAAAAACACAAAAAAAAAGGAATTCATCTATTCCCAATTTCTTTTAGTAGACGACCCGCTCTCATTTCGTCAAATAAAACGTCGCTGCCGACTCGACAAAGTATACCGTAAAGAAGAAAAAGAGGAAATTACATCAACCTTGTAAATTGCATGGGATGTATTTTCATTGTGCCCGTCGAGGATCTGATGAGTTATGGATTCGAATAATATTTACAAACCGCAGTCGATTAAATAAATACGCGCTCGTCAATTGTGCATTTGAAGTGTAAATATTGTGCGGCGAAATTCGGCGTGTAAATACGGTACGTCAACAAAATTCAATCCGAAAACCCAATTAAATCTGCATTTCTATTAAGTTTGGAGAGAGATCGCCGACGGTCACCTAACGCTCGCTAGATACCCTCGGCACATTCGAGAGCTAGGGGTAATTTGGTCGAGGTCCAGTGGAGTTTAATAAAACTAAAGGGAGTGCATTTTTTGTAAGAGTTCGTTCCTTATGTTTCATGAGTATTGTCTGCCTTTGGCGATTCTTGTAAACTGTAATGTAATGGATCTGTGTTAAACGCATTCCTTCACCCTAATTACGTGCAATGCATAGACGTCAGATAAAAAGATATAACTCATGGTCCTTCGCGTTGAGGCAAAACCCACATACGGGAACTGTGCTGACTTGTATTTTTTTATAATGCGGACTGGTGATCTTAGAGCTCTGTAGTTTTCAGTTGAACCATCTTTGTAACGTAATCCGACTGAGATAAGATTACTCCTTATTATCTGCAACTTTCTGGAGTCGAGAACAACGAAGACAACGCGCTATAGAAACCAAGTGATTCATTCCACCAATTGCAAAATTCCACCCTCTAATTTTGACACCCTGTAGACTTTCTATAATATGTAATGCTTAATCAAAGTTCTACATGTAGCGCAATGACAAGTGGCTACCCTTAAATTCATAATTTAATGTGAAAATTTGGAGGTGGAATTAAGAACCGCGGCAAGAAGTTCTTTTCGGCTAGCTTTTCCATTAAATAAATTCGAGTTGCACATTTGGTAAGTGAGATTAGTTCGAGAAATTGGAGGAACCTTTAGATTTCGCACGGCTCCATCTGTGTTTACATTATATCATTTTGTGGGGTTTACGTTTTGTCTCGTTTTCCATTACGGCCGAGTTCCTAATCACGACATTAGTTCTGCCTAATCCTTCTTTATTATTGTGCTCAATTTCGACCCGTTTCCCTTTTTCAGTCCGTTAACGTTTAACATAACGCTCACCTTTTATACGTGCTCACCCATCCAACATGTCATATCCCACTCGCTTTATATGTATAAATCCCTTTCCAAACGTAATTGGCTGGAAATTCTTCGTTGAAATACGTCGAGATGATCCGGGGCGTAATATGCAAGTTCGGCCCGTCGATTTCGAACTTTAGAGTGAGACGTTCTCCAACCTCTTCAACAAGATGACGGGACTGATTTCCATCAGAACACAAGACAAGTTTCAAGGCGAGGATCGGAAAGTAAACCGTTTCTATGACTATTACAGTTGGTCCAGGCGTGGTGTGGGTTTTCAAAGACTTAATCCATTCATGCTTTCAATATACAGGGTGTTCTTAAATATGATGTTAATACGGAAGGAGCTAATCAATCTCGGACCACCGAGCGCCACTCCGTTGTAGTCGCCTATACGTGTACAGGAAGCACCGCACGTGTGGATATTTTTGCCCCTCATATTCGTGGGACTCATATGGACCAAGAAAAAAACAAAAAAGAAACAAAACAAACCACTCCCGGAGCACCTGGTGCTGGAGATCCTAAAAAACTATCCGGGACAGCGCACCAGAAGATAAAACATTATCAAAGTCCTCGTGTGAGATCGAAGGGACTTCAGCGCATTTTTGTGTTTTTGTATTCTATTATCCACTTTTGACTCAACCATCAATAAGATCTTGTCGAAGGCTACCACATTCCCTTTGACGGTAGCCACTTCCGACGTCCCGTTCACTCGCGATTCGTATTTCAAGTTTTGACTCCGCCACCATTAATATCTTATCGAGGGCTACCCCAGTTCGCCCGCAATTCGAGTTTGAAAATTTGACTTCACCATCAGGAAGATCGTGTCGCGGGCTACCACATTCCCATTGTTGGTACCCACTTCCGACGCCCGGTTCACCCCAAATTCTCTTGTCGGAGGCTACCACGTTTCCTTTTTCGGTGCATACTTATATTACACCCACATTTTGGTGGATTTCGCTAAAAACTTCCACAAGATAGTACTTAATTTTTGAGGCACTTATTGCTCGAGCTTCTATTGGCGACACGAGAAAGAGAGACAGCGATTCGAGATTTACGAAACGTTAAACCGCGTGACAAAATTCGCAATGGAAGGTAAAAGGCGCCCGAAGTTGACTACCTCTCGAAGACGCGCACGCGCGTCTTGCAAAAGGTCGTTAATATCGCCCCTAGGACAAAAAACAAAATTCCGCAGGAGTTGTGCGCGATTACATCTTTCCGACGACACCAATTTGAAAAGAATCGGACCAAAACTGTAGTAGAAGATAGGAAAAAACTGAAAAACCTTCATGTTAGTAAACTACGTTCGATGCGCAGATGTCGCCAACCCCACATCATGTAGCCCTGTCCCTAAGGTTGACAAATTACACGGCCTTGTAGATACACGTACACCCGTTGCCTTTCTTCTCCGCGCCCACGTTTGCTGCCAGCCAGCCAGCCAGCCAAAGTGAGATTAAAAACTACTGCGAACTGTCCCTCAAGAGTCAATAACTCGGCGGAACTGTAGGTCATGGAATCAAACCTTCGCATGGCCATCAAAGGTGCCTATGAGGCACGCTGCTCGATAAAAAAGTGAACCTCAAATAAAGTGCCCACAAAAACCCGCGGGAGTAAGGTTCATACCGAACTACACTCACCGGATACAATAAGGCGATAAGAATAGCAAAACGTGACTCGTGGAGCATTCCAGAAGGTGTGGTACTCCAAAGAGCCTTAAAAAGGGAACAGAGGATAGAATCGGTTCCTTGAAGAAACTTGAGGGGGGTTTTACAGAGACCGCAAAGAAGACCTTGGAGTCACACTTACCGGGATCAAAATGACGCGGGCGAACCAATTACTCTGGAACCACTTCTCAGGGGGGCCAGAGAAAATTGGGTTTTGGATCGACAGATAGTGAACCTAACCAAAGTTAGGTGGGTAGTGAAGACTTTCCATCCAAAGGGATGGATGGAACCCCTACTGCTCTACTACAACAAGGTCTCGACCTTCTAGCCTCCACACTAAGTACGTCACTAAGAGCAAGTTTTATCTTGGGGGCGTGGTTAGGAGGGACGTAAGAGTCGTGTTCATACGTAAACCTGGGCGAGACATACGCCAACTCATTTAGACCTATAAAGTGCTGGGGCCTTAACCCATCAGTAAACACCAATGTGCCTATCAACCAGGAAAACCCTGTGAACTTGCCATTCACAGAATAATGGATGTGGCTGAAAGGGCGATCTCCTGTAAGGAGGTGGTCCTGGGGGCGTTTGACAATCCCACTGAAGAATCGATTAAGACTGCTATGGAAAGCAAGGGAGTACATTCTACCTTGTGTAGATGGATACATGCCATGCTAAAACAGGAATGTTACAGCCTCGCTTAACAACGACTCTATAGTGGGTCGTGCCACACGAGGAGGGCGTGTGTGTTAATCTAACAAAAACAAACCTCATTCTCTTCTCATGTACAAAAGGGCCGACCAAGTTAAAGGACTTTAAAATGTGTGGTACCAAGCTGCTGGGAGAAGGTGAATACTTGGGCATCACCTTAGACCAAAGGCTCACCTTGGAAAAATATCCACAATGTCCCTGAGGGTCTGCAGGCGGGTCTTCAGGAGCAAGTGGGGTCTACCTCCAAAAATGACCCACTGGATCTATGACGTATGTGTCACTGGGGGGGGGGGGGGGGATGAATAAGACCTTCACCTTAACAAGGTGCAGTGCAGAGCTTGCCTTGGAATTGTGGGTGCAATGATAATGAACTCTACTTCAGATATGGAGTACCTCTTGAACTTACCACCACTGCACCTGGTAATTAGGGCAGAGGCATACCGTCAATGGCACGGAGGGATCGGCAAGAGCGAGGCATTCGCTCATCTTTGATAAAGTCTCTAAAGATAAAATCCTCAGTATGGTAACTAAGAGGATAACCAAAAGAGAGTGTCTTACAAAACTGTTTAGGGCGATCATCCCCGCTCGAAGCGACTGAGAAGTAAGGTTTAATGGAATCGTGTATTACACTATGACTCAAAAACTATGGAGGGCACTGGCTGTGGAGCGTACGGAAGCCATGAACAGGGTTGCAAAATATCGGTCATTCTAAGACAAGAAGCAATTGTGCTTCAAACCGACGATACTTATTTATTTATTTATTTATTTGTTCATTTACTTATTGATTTATTCATTTATTTTATTTATTTATTTATTATCCCTCTTGTTCTGGGCTTTTGAACCTTTAGCTTTCCCGCCTTTTAACAAACCAAAAAACCTCCAAAAAGCTCTTGGAATCTTGAAACCTAATGATTAAATAATCTTCATCAAATCATATTATAAAAGATGGGAACATTGAATTTAAAGGTCAATAAAAACAAAAAAGGCTCTAAAATAAAACAAAAAGAATTTAGATGCCCTTTAAGTTCGCCTTGTAAAATTAAAAAGAATCTAGAAAAGTATATAATCTTCTAGAGGCCTCGTGGAAAGCCTTTGAACCACCTACAATCCACTTAAACGTTAGAAGTTTTTTAAGAGATGAGTGAATTAGTGAATTACATCATGCCCAAGATGCGTAAGCAAACGCTTGTCTGCACCTTGAAATTAAGAAATTAAAGTTGCTGTGGTCTCCGTTATATTAACAAAACTTTTAAGAACAAATGAATTACATCTATACAAACAAAAACTATACATATGTATTATGTTAGCGGAAGGGGAGGGACTGGAGGGATCCATGGATATACTATTACATGCATATTTTTTTTTACCCAAACATTTGATGGATTGCTGACCTGGGATACGATAATAGCCACTCCTTTAAACCTTTTTTGAAATTTCTATTAGATGTACACGACCTCAAATAAAATGGCATTTTGTTATAAAATCGAATTGCCAAATATTCGTAACTCCTTTGACCCACACCTTTTCGTCCACACGGATAATTTAACACTCCAAGCTGCTTCTGTCTTGTATCATGTGAACGGTTACTTTTCATGAGCCTTAGAGAATTGTTGTTAAAACATTTTTCGAGCACTATCTTTGCATAAATTTGCGTAATGTCAAGAATCTCTGAATGTCTGTATAGGTCGTCCGAGTTGTGCCTGGCGGTCTTTTTATTAGAGAAATTAGAGAAATTAATGACCCATAAAAGCCCTTGGACCCTGAAACGGAGCATAAAAACTCCTAACTAATTTTTATCGCTATTAGCCTATGATAACATGATTATTAACCACTATTTTCTAAACGGTATGGTATTTCGTCGTAGTGAATTATCAATTTTTTCTCCATACGGAGGCTATAAATTGAATTTTTTAGTGGATGAACACGTAAGTAGCCACCACTTGTAGTGTAGTGGCGCTACTCCCTCTCTCAAAATTTAATATTTCCTCTTCTCGTGACGTAAGGTTAGCAGAGTTGCTCATTTGATACGTACTCACCCATTGAAATACCTAAGATTGTCAGTACTTTCTTGTCGAACCGTTCACTTCACCTTCGCTTAAATTAGGAAAATCTCAAAAACTCGAGAAGAGCGGTACTCACCTGTAACAAAAGAGAATCATTATCAGTAATTAGTTGAAAAAAGTGCTTATGTTCTCCCTAAATTATTCCTATCGAAACCAATCAATTTCAACCCACTCGCATATTGGTGGTTTGTAGAAATTACTGTTAGGTTGTGTTGCGATTAAACCGCATCTATAACAGTAGAAAAAGATAAAGCGACGCGATATTGTCTAAAGGGCAAACCCTTCGAATCCAACTGATCAATAGACACGCCCGCTTAAAAGATTCATGCATCCTTTGCCACCACTTTTACCTTTCAACTTTCAATTCTTACAAGGAGTATCAAGTTTGTGTGTAATCTTTTGCACAGGAGCTTGCGAATAATAATAACGAACGTGAACAAAAAACAATAAACTTCGTATTGATATCGTGAAAATATTAGCTTTCGTGCCGCAAACGGCCTCAATGGAGTTATTAAATAATGCGGCAATGTTTGCGGATTAACTAGATATAGGACTTAATGGAGCAGCGCAATATTCGCGATAACAACATTTGGAAAGTCCGCCGCCGCGTTGAGTAAATCTCTGCAAACGGAAAACTTTTCAGGTATTTACAGAAATTGGAGCTTGTTAATCCTCTATTGAACGACTCGCTGGACGAACGGCGTGACTGTCAAATATCAAATGAGATCGCTACCGAAAAACTTGGAGTTATAATCTAACTTAAGAGTTAGGGCTCAATTTCGGACAAACGCGGCAGATTTTGAGACGTGGGCAATTACGCAATAGGTGAGGGATTCCGTAATTAACGGCTGGTGGTGAACCACGATTTACGGTAATCTTAACCGAAATCCAATTCTGGCAATTTCGTGATTTAATTAATGTAGTAACCTCTCACCCGCTTCCTGCCATTTATTTTGTATTACCGAAACACATCGACTTCTATTGTATGGGTAACATGCCGGTTTCTCTCTATCTATTGCAGCTTTGATGGGCAGCACCCCTAAACTTTCAGATAAAACGATCATGATCTCTTAACCAAGTTTATACTACAACCGTTCTGGGTGGTACTTCCACACTTTCGGATGAAGTGATTATGATCTCATAACTGTTCTACAGACTTGCGGAGTACATGATAAGTAAAGAACTTGTCAGTATCAAATGTAATAGAGATGAATAAATTGGTGGTTGTGATAACTTTGACACTGACTCTTTTCGACCACTTATCGAGCAAGAATTTTACCCCGAATAGAACAAACTCGCAAATTTAAATAAAATTTAATTGTATAAATTCTTCTTTCGTTTGTGAATGGAGTTTTCGTGTAAGGTGTTCGACTAAAAGTTTAAGATTTGATATAACTCGGGCTGCGGGTTGGAAAGCAAAAATATTTCTTAAATTCACAAAGTATGGCACTAGAAATAACTTCAAATCGAGCCAGGAATCGAGACGGCATGCACGACTCGTATAAAATATTTACACCAAACCCGTAGATTATAAAGCAATTTTGTAAAGCTACTAGATCGAATGGCATACCTTCGGGGTGGATTTATCAGATAAAAACGGATAGATAAAATTTATTAGGTATTTTAATGCACAGTAAAACGCTATCTTTCAATTTCCTTTGTGTTATGACTTTCTGTCATATTTTAAGGTTAAGGTCCCGACGTAATCAGGGCGAGTTGAGTACCAATTATATTGTGTATCCAAGACATTTAGTATCAAATTAAATGGGGACCTGTAAAATATCTTTAATGGAAACAAGAATTACAGACACCACCCTGATGTACAAGAATCTCTCGTTTCAAATGATAACAAGACGACATTTGGTGGGACTTAATCGAATAGGGCACAGGGGAACGGTTTATAAATAACGAGTGCAAGTTAACAGACTTTCGGCTACAACAATCAAAGACTCCACCTCTAATACTCTAATTCTAATTCTGAGCTGGCACCGGATTCTTCATGTACGCCTAATAACGTGGGGTTTGCAGATTAATAACCGCCTTAAATACTACCAAAAAGTCAATACCTCAAACTCTTAAAAAAAGAGATATCTGAAGATTCTGAAGCACCAGATGAATCCCAAACACTTGAGGAATCCGAAGAACCCGAAAAAAAATAGTGAAAAGAGAGAAAAAGGTGGATAAGAAGTAATATAGTTACGCACGATTACAAAACCTGAACTGAGACTCACGCAGTCCTACCTTAAGAGATGAAGGGGGGTATGGAATGCCCCCCAGTATATGAAGGTTCAATTACCTTTCCCAAAGACAACTGCGCGAGTCATAAGGGAAAGTAGTAGGGAAAGAATTATCGAGGAGTTTCCTTTGCTGGGACTACTGCTGGGGGAAGTTGAAAAGACAGTCGTATCTTGGCTCTAAGTTCTGTGGTCTTTTCACGAAAGGTTTTTGGGGAAGAACTTGTACCGGGGGGTCTGGGAGTTTTTCCCAAAGCCTACTACGAAAGTGCTAGAGTAATAGAGAAAGGATGATCGAGTCCTCCTTTGCCGAGAGTACTGTTGGGGGTACTCCATACTCTTCAGACCTCCAGGAACTACGTTCTTTCTTCAAGCTTATTCGTCAAAACCCTCATGATTGTTTTAGGAAAGGACAATTGTACCTTGTTTGATGTTCTGTGGTGTTCTCAGAAAAACTATCATGAAACGTTTTTGTAGAAAACGTAGTACCGGGAGATCTGTGGAGAAAGAATTATTGAGTCCTCCTTTGTCGAGCGTTCTGCTGGAGGTATTCCATACCCCCCAGATCTCCCGGTACTACATTCTTTGTTCAGGTGTAGCCTTCACAACTTTCATGATGGTTTTTGGGCAAGGACTAGCGTATCGTGGTCCTGTAGTATTTTCTCCAAAATTTTCATGAATCGTTTTTTGCGACGAACGTGGTACCAGGTGGATCTGGGGGGTCGTGGCACAACCCTCTCTCCCAGTTCCATTGTATAAAGGTTCAACTACTTTTTCCCAAAGACTCCTACGAAAGTGCTACTCTAATATAGAGAAGGAATTATTGACGCCAACTTTGACGAGGGCACGTCTCCCTAGCCCCCCCCCCCCCCGCCCGGTACTATGTCCTTCCCTCAAGGCTCTCATGGTGGTTTTTGGGAAAGGACAGTCGCATCGTAGTTTTAGTTCTGTGGTCTTTTCTCCAAAATTATCATGAAACGTTTTTGGGGAAAAACGGGGTATTTCATACCCCTCAGACGCTCCGGTACTACGTTTTTCCCTCAAGTTTACCCTTCAAAACTGACATGATTGAATTTGGGAGTCTGGGTGGTATGGAATACCCCCCCAGTATATGAAGATTCAAGTACCTCATCGCAAAGACTTTTACGAGAGGGCTAGAGTAAAGGAGGATGGATTATCGAGTCCTCCTTTGCCGTGGGTACCGCTGGGGAGTTTTCCATACCTCCCCCCAGACTTCCCACACACCCAGTACTACGTTCTTCCTTGAAGTTTCAAACGTCTCATGATTATTTTTGGGAAAGGACAGTCGTATTTTGGTTCTAGGTTCTGTGGCGTATAACGTTTTTGGGCAAGAACCGAGAGGTCTGGGGCGTATAGATTACCGCCCATTATACGAACATTCTTTTCTCAAACACAATCATGAGAGTTTTGAAAGCTAAGATAGAACGTAGTACCGGAGGGGTCTGAGGGGAGCGGAATCAAGTAACATGGACCATTTTTGTCAATTTATGACTGTGAGCGATTGAGCTCGTGGCCCTATTTCGTTGACAGCATCTAGATAGATTTCGAGTCAGAAGGTTGAAGAGAACAGCTAGAAATCAAGCCGCCAGCGTTGGGATGCTGTCGATCCTTCCCTTATCACCAGCCTCCTTTCTTCTATACGTAGTAGGGATTCCAAACACTCGAACCTTTGTGAAGAACACATCTTTAACTCAACTACTAAATTTCTCCCTTCTCTTGGGTCACGGACTGTAAAGATTCAGCTACTGGACCAAACTCCCAGGGTCACCTGAACACGTAATTCCACATTTATCTACGCCAGGAAGACATTCCACCCAGGACACAGGTACACGTTGGTGTCAAATAGAAAAGAAATTCTGCAAAGTTTTAAAAAGGTCATGGATTCGTTCCTCTTCTTGGAGGTTTCAGTCTGCTTCCTTACATATTGGAGGTAGCTTGTGGGGAGGCAGTCCTATAAAACTATACCATAAAGCAACCGAAAACGAGGAAATAAGATTCGTCAATTTCTGTACCCATTCGTAAACAAGTACTGTAAATATCCTCTAGGGCAACCCTGTGTATTTAGTACTCCTGATGAACAAACCTAAATTGTGTGAAAAGTCTTGTGAAGTGTATCCCACAAAACCTCTACCACCCTAAGCTTCCTTATAGGTGTCACGGAAAACTAATGTTTTTGTTGTGCTGTACATTCTGTGAGCTATCCAACAAGAGTATTGCAGGAATAGCAAAGGACAGTGAATTTTTATTGGCACATGAGTAATCGATGAGAGATCACAAAGTTACCTATTATGATACGACTTTGTGCTTCAATGGTAGAGCGTAGGTCGGGTGTTCGAACCTGGATTGAAGTAAATTTTTCATCTGTGGCAGAGATGGGAATTATCTTGGACCAGTTTCGAGCATTCTACCGGCTACTCCGAATTAGGTTTTCCTGCAGTTTTCCTAATTCATAAGGTAAATACCGGAGTAGCATAGACCTTCTGCAGGGGCACCTCTAAAAAGCATTATTTACCTTTATTTTTTTAGTGGGCGGGGTTTCAGCCAAGGCTGCTTTACCAACCCAACCCACTATACATTTACAAATATCCATGCCCGAACCCGGATTCGAACCAGAGACCCTTAGCACCACAGTTCATCTTTAACTGCACTGTGCCACACGGGCGGGTCACTCTGTAATTGGGCGCAAGCCTGTTAAGCCAGAGAGGGATAATAAACAAATAAATAAATCAATAAATAAATAGACGTCTTAGGGATCGTTCGCTTTCTGATAGTTCGCAATTGTGACAAAATTTTCTCGATCAACGAAAACACCTCAACAATAAAAGTTATGGTACTCACTTTTCACGGAACTTTGGGTTAATGTCGCCATTTTACTCCATATCACGTTAACGCAAAGCGTTTCCGTTATAACCGGATATCGCATATCTGATCTGTTAGCAACCGAAATGCCGAATAAGTGGGTTAGCCGATTCAAAGCCCGAAATCGTAGGAGCGGAAATGCGATCCAGAAAGGAATTGCTTAATGGCCGTACAACATTTCTACCTCAACTTCTTTTAATCAACGTGCGCGAAATTTCGATCGTCCAACATTAGAAGAAGCGAAACTTGCCCTGTCCCGACCGCAACGTTTATCGTCCTTTCGTTATTCGCAAGGGAAATTTAATTAGGGATGCGGGTCGAAAAACGTTAACAGTAGTTAAAGTTTCTTTGTTTTCTCAGGGAGGATTCATTCTGACCTACAATGCCGTTTCTAAAACTGTATGATATATGCGCGCGTGGAGGAAACTCGTATAATTGTGTTAGAGCACGCTCTCCAGAGAAGGGCATGTAGTTATATTAGCACGACCCCAGGAATAATTCATTTTTAGCGAAACCTCGCGGGAGGGTGCAGCTGCACCACCTGTTCTCGATCGACTCGTACGAAATTCGGCGGTAGCGACCAGAATTCGGTGGGATTGTCGCCATCAATGTCTGTCTGGGCGCCAAGACAGCGGGCGCCGCCAACCGCCCTCGGGGACGTCCACGGGAGCCGCTCACCCTACGTTTGCAAAACAACTCGGCCTGATACACCCACCTGATCGCATCTTTTTAAAGTCCCCCTTTCGCCTCGGCATCGATTTTTCGCGAACGTTCACAGCGCCGCTTTGTTGCATCTTCGCGTCGCGCGGTGCAGTTTTGATTTAATTTTACGGGTCAATCAATTCGCTTTGCAACACGATTTACTTTACGAACTGCAAGTCGTGATTGTCGCAATTAATCTCGGAGAATGTTTTTTTGTACTTCATTGTTCATTAACCAATTCGTCACCTTCTCTATTTGGCTGAGAACTGGGGCTCAAAGGCTCACAATGTAGACAAGTTTGGCTGAGTCTTCACCTTTACAGCGCGCTTGTAATACGAATGTCAGATCAGCACTATGTATTTGTATAGGACGGGACTCCCTAGAGTCTGCCTAATGCTTGTACAAGCTGCCAGCCAGATAATCCCTTCAGGCTTCAGAATGATATGAAACCAAATGAAATTGGACTCTTTTTCTTTATTGAAAGTGGAACTGATATCCGCCAGGGGCAGAGGTAAACCAAATGGGATGAATATGTAAAATACGAGATACCAGCCTGTGGTGTATGTTACAAATTTGATGAGGTGTCCCTAGATATTTTTAGTAGATTGATCATGATGCACGCACACTTCGTAATGCAAACATATTTGTATAATAATAATCATATTTATTCCAAAAAATTTTTTTCTAGAACGTCATGGCATAGATTCAGCAAAACGCTGCTCTTCAATAATCTATGGCGACGGGATCACGATTTGAAACTCAGGAAGTCGTTAAATCGGCAAAGTTAGCCTACAGCTAGACCGCACTGCTTCCAACAATGGAACAGTCGAATGGAGCGGTGTGTGCATATAGAAGGAAGGGTGCAACTTTCATGTTCCGTAACATAGCGTCGGTCTTTTTTTTTTATTTTGTGATTGAGAAATCACACACCCCCACTTGGCTCTAAAGCAGGAGTAGTGTGGAGTTTCCACCCACTAAAACCCTTTCCCTGTTATCCATATTCCTATCCCCAACCCGAAACCGCGCCAGAATTACTTCTGGTTGGGTGGTGTTGGGTGTCCCGATGTTCGCATTATAGTTTTCACTTACCATTTTTTTCTTTTCTTTTACTTTCGCATTGATCTTTCATTTGTAGAATTATCTTATATGTCGGTCTTATTTCTTCCCAATTTATTTTCGATTTCATCATTTAACCATGGTACAATAAGACACATTTAACCATTTCCCCATTGTTGTCGAGCAGATCATTTAGCCTTGACTTTTTGTTAAAAAATTGCATAAATTATTAAATTTGTCAGTCGACATATGGCGTTTTTTGAATATTGGTGAACCGGTTTTCAGGGCACCAAATTTAGTAAGTAGTTATTGTAGTACAAGTTGTATTCTAATCTTATTCTGACAATTTGTAGAGAATAAATCTTCCCTTACTTTGTTATGGCGACTATTAGTCTGGGGGATTAAATTCTGAACCTGAACCAACCAGAAAGCAATACGACGACTGGTTGCAACTACGACCAACAACCATTTCTTGATTTTATTGAAGAGAATTCACCGTTCTCAATCCCATTCGGGACACCTGAACAGGAATGTCCTCTTTGCAATGGCAACACTAAAAGCAGTGTCTTCGTTCCTATCCTATCCTGTGCAGGAATGACGAAAAGCAACCGTGTCCGCACAGTCTGCGACAGGTAGAAGTATATTCCCTTGTCTTTCCTTTCTACCCAGTCCTTGATCTCGGGAATCAAACTCCATATCCATCTAGCTCCGCTCCATCTCTGTTGCCGGATTTTGATTGTTCTTGTTCTCTCTTCTTTCGGATCCTTTCCTTCGTAGGGGCGTCGTTCCTCCTCAACTACGAGATGCTACCGGCCACCACATGGAACGGATCGTTCACCTAAATATATCCGCTCACGATCCAAAGTCATGGATAACAATGCTCTCTATTGTACTTATGGTTAGTCTTCACGTACCACTTTTTGGGACTTTTTCAGCTTCTACATATTTAACAATATCGGCTGGTTTGAAATTGAAATTTCCATTTGCATTTACATCTCGCTGAGAAACCCGCCTATGTTTTTTCCATATGTGCACCTTTTTTAAAGCGCTTTCTGTGTTTTCTTTCACAGATTGGGTACTGTAATGGGAGCCAGGGCAGATAGGTTTCGGATGACGACCCAGATGGCTTTCTTCTCTCGATCTGTGAAAACTTACATTTGGATAGCCGACCATTAAAAACATTTCCATCGTTTTTCCTCCATCGCCTTTGACTGCCTTCTACTAGAATACAATCTGGCCCGGGTGCCATTTTATCTCGTAATTTGTTTAAGGCTACCTCAAGTTCTCTTTTATCGAAAGGTTGCATACCTGTTATCGGCACCTCGTTCCAGAGGATCGCTCGCACTTTTGGAAACAAGCCCTCCCTCTACTGTTCTGTTTCTTCTTCTTACGAAGGCGGTAATTCAGGCAAACTTTTCTTGGCCCCCTTTCCCCCATGAGTCCGTATCCAGATCCGTCATTTTCTCGGCCATCCCATTCTTGAACCTTTGCTACCCTAATGCATTTTTTAAGATCGTCTTTTTTTTATGTACCCTCATTTCTGACAACTCAACTTTATCAAGTTTCCCCAGGCGATTTCTCTTCCTCCTCCCTCACTCTGCACTGGGTCCCCTCGCCCAGTTCATGCTGACGCTTTTCTTTGGGTTCCGTTGCATTCCCTTTGAATTTGTCTATGATTATTTTTACCTGACCTTCACGGGTCTTGTGGGTTGGCTTCAATAGCACTTTCCCCTTCCCCTCAAGTGCTTTACGCGCTTCTTTGCATAGGTCCGCGTAGGTGTTAGTAGTAGTTAGTGCTATAGTTTCGTTTTAACGTTCTTGGCTTTCTACCAGACTCCTCTTTCTCCTGCTCCTCGCCTTCTTCCATAATGGCCTCATCCCTCATTCCGCCCTTATAAGAATTCCTGATGACGTTCGCTCATTTCCTCCCTCACCTTGTCATTCTTATCGGTACCGTATAAGACAATTTCGTTGTCAAATCATCTTTCTTCTTCAGATATCTGTCCCCTCGCTGTACCATGCGGCCATTCCTGTCTAGTCACTTCCCACACCATTTCATAGCAGCTTTCAATATTGTAGACCGCAACTCCTCTCTTTTAATATCTTCTGCCTTAATTGTGCTCTTGCACCTGTTATACAACTTTACCTTTCTTCAATACTCCGTGTCATCATAGTCCCTAGGGTCAGTTTTAACTTTAAAGTTGTGCGGGCTAAGTATTTGGTTCTTAGGTGTTTAAACCTGTACGAGTTTAGGTAGGAAGTCGTAGAATTTGATAAACCCTTGGTCTTTAGGTTTACGGGTTTCGCTGGTTTTTTAAGCTTTCCGTCTTCCTTAGGGTAATTCCCTAGGGTTTTTAACAAAAGCTTCTTCGGATAATTGGATGATGTTGACGCCTCACTAGTAGCTGGAAGGTTTTCGTTACCACAGAGACCCAAGGGTTGTATGATTGCTAGTGTTCTTAGGTTCACTTAATGCTCATAGAGATGCTATAGTTGTTTGTGTGACTGAAGGTATTCATTCGCCCATGATTTTTAGAGAAAATAACAGAAGGCTCGTTAGAGTTGCATGATTACATGATAGCTAAGGTTCGTAGAGAGGTTTTAAGGATCTAGGATCCATGTAGGATTTTTAAGACTTGGTACTTTTAGGATTATTGCAGTTCTAAGAGTTTTTCTAGGGCCTGTTACTGTTGTTACATTTTAACTAAAAGTGTTACTTTTCTACGATCCTTATAAAAAAAAAGAGGATGGTAGATTTTCGCGGGTCTATAATCTTCCGTAGAGTCCTGAGCTCCTAACATCCTTTGCTCCGCAGGCTATTCAAGACAGAGGGAAACATTTTTCCACTTTTCACTTTTTTTCTACACAATTAAAAAAAATGACAACCTAACCTTAAAATAATTGAAGGTACCGGATGACCCAATAAGACTGTTCCTCGGCCATATCTAGGGAACCGTTCGTCGTATGACTTAAGGGTAAAAAAATTATTGGATAAATCGGTTATGAAGAGTCGCTGGAAAATATTTTCAAGTTCTAAAAATGACCACCAGAGGGGGTAAAAAAAAAGGCCAACGTGTTTCATTCCTCCGGCACCCCTGACTACAGGGATACCGGAGGCGGGCTGCTCAGGGCTTCCTGGCCCTCTTCAGCCAGAGAACGGGATTGTAAGGATGGGTAAATGGGAACGGAAGGAACGGAGTTAGGGTGCTGAGGGGGAGAGTACTGCTCCAGCATTTGCCTCGTAGATTTCAACATAATGCTAGCATTATGCGAAGCTACGTATGTCTGAGGAAAACCCCCTGACAAAACCCCAGACAGAGCAGTCGGCAGCGGGATTCGAACCCACAACCTCCCGAATAGCATCGGTGAGCGCGACCACTGCGCCACGTGCCTCGGTCCAGAGGGGGTAACTGCCATCTTAAATTTTAAAATTGCATTTTCTTTAAATTCGCATAATAAACTAAACAAATTTTTTGCACATTTTTATAAAGAATCAGTTTATCTATCATTTTCGTAAAAACAAAAACTCACTTATTTCGAAAATAAAAATGCGTGGGGCGTTCAATTGTGTTTGCAATAACCTGTTTTAACTTCTTAACTATTTAACCGATTGTAACAAATTTGGTATCGTTGAAAAGAGCATTCCAACAAGAATCAACCAAAATATAGTTAATTTAGTTGAATCTTTCTCCGCCAGGGGGCTAGTTTTGACACTATAACCCAAAATCCTAAAAAAATTTTAAAAAATCCAATGGAATGATATGACTTATTCTTAGTAGAAAAATAACACCCAAAGAGACCCCTAACCTCAAATATTGGGAAAATGAGATTATAGTATTTATGGTATAAGTGTGTTATATTACAAATAAGTCACGCGAGAAAAAAGTAAGCCCACGAGGCCGTCAGGCCGAGTGGGGTTATTTTCTCAAGTGACTTATTTGTAATATAACACACGTGCACCATACAAAACTTTATCCAACACCTCCTCAAGCTGGTTTAAAACGTGGAAATCTTAAAAACTGCGTGTTCCGCGAAAAACTAGAGTGCATGGAATACAAAAGCAATAATTCGTTGCTATGGGGAATAATAAACAACAAAAAATTTAGTCAGAAAATTTTCTGAATAATGGCAGATTTGCAAGAACCCCTTTTTGTTCCTGAAGAAGTAATGAAACAGGCTGAGGCAGCATGTCTTAGTTTGCTGCCAAGAAAATCTAAAGACAATTACGACAAAGAGTTCCGCCAGTTTGAAGAATGGAGGGAACAGCAAGGTCTGAATGGAGTCAACGAAGAGGTCATGCTGGCTTATTTCCACAATTACAGAAGAAAATTGGCACCTTCTTCGATGTGGACGAAATATTCCATGGTAAAAAGTACTTTGAAGGTATATAAGAATGTCGACATATCAAAATATGGAAAACTGATCAGCTATCTGAAGAATGAAGCAAGGACTCACAAACCTAAAAAAGAGAACATGTAGAGAAGTTTTTGACACAGGCACCTGATAGTAAATACTTGATGATAAAGGTACCGATTCATAATTTCTTTATATATTAGCTTTATGTTCATGTGTTTTGTATTTTTCTAGGTTGCATTGGTAATGGGGATATCAGGTGCATCAGGTGCCTGTCGTTGTGATGAAATCACCAAACTGACAGTTGATGATATTGAAGATAAGGGAGGATACTTATATGTCTCCATACCCGACTCGAAGACAAATGTGTCACGAAGTTTTACTATCATGACAGAAGGATTCTCTATAAACATTCTGGAGCTGTACAGGAAATATGTTTCTTTGAGACCCAAGAACGTTCCACACCGCAGATTTTTCGTGAATTACCAGAAAGAGAAATGCACTATCCAGGCAGTTGGTATAAATACCATATCTAAGGTACCCCAGGCACGCCTTCCTTCTTGAACCTACCCGAAGCCCACTCATATACTGGACACAGCATGAGACGTGCGTCTGCAACTCTTCTGGCAAACGCAGGAGCCGATATAACAACACTGAAACGCCACGGTGGATGGAAATCGTCCACGGTGGATGGAAATCGTCCACGGTGGCCGAAGGCTATATCCAAGATTCAGTCAACAACAAAATCGATATAGCCAAAAGGATTCAAGGAGGCGCCAAAAAAAAAGTCGTTGATATTCCGTTAGCCTCGACTTCCTTCTCGAATGAAATGGATTGTGTTTCTGTTGAAAATTCTTCCGACATACTTCATGATTCCAACGCAACATCGAAGAAGAAAACGATTTCCTTTAATTTCAATATCAATGTGAATTTAAATTAGATTTTTGTGTTGATTTTGTCAGAATAATTAATAAAAGAATGTTCCTGTACTTTATCTTGGTAGTGAGTTATTTTACGTCCATAACTCATTAGTGGGTTATATTATACCTTACTCGTTTAATTTCGTCATGATAATGACTGGATAACATAGAGGTGTTGGATAAATTAATGAATTAATAAAAATGCTTAAATTGTATCTTATTTGACGAATTTCCGGTATTTGTCGAAGGCGCAAATGATTGTTTGGAAAAGGACCCTACACTTTTAGGTAGGCCTTGGAAAATTAAACAAATGAAACACGACGCATTATAAAATAATACCAGCCGTAATTTGTAAACTATTCTGCTGTGTTTACACTCAGAAACTGCAGTTTTTTGAATTTGTAATCTTTTCTAGAATGCCGATTTTTAACCAAGAAGCATTTAATATGCTGGCGGCGATAGTTCGTGGTCGATTCGGATAACGCAAATAGAAGATGTGGACAGCGATGATCGCATTTTGAAAATACTCAAAATATATCGACAGCATTTAAATGCTTCTTGGTTAGAAATTGGCATTTTAGAAAAGATTACAAATTCAAAAAACTGCACTTTCTGAATGTAAACACGACAGAATAATTATGTTATAATGCATCGTGTTTCATTTGTTTAATTTTCCAAGGCCTACCCTAAAGTGTAGGGTGCTTTTCTTTCGCGCCATCGACAAATACCGGAAATATGTATAAAGTAAATTTAAGGTGGAATTTAAGCATTTTTATTAATTAATTAATCTCATTTTCCCAATATTTGAGGTTAGGAACGAGATTTTCAAAAACGGTTTTCACTGACCTCTTTGGATGTTATGTGGCTACTTTTTCATAAAGAAAAAGTCATATCATTCCATTTGATTTTTTTGATTTTTTTAAGGTTTGGGTCATGTTGTCGAAACTAGCCCCCTGGTGGAGAAGGATTCAACTAAATTAACTATATGATGCTCATTGCCAAAGGAATGCTCTTTTCAATCATACCAAATTGTTAATCGGTCAAACGGTTAAGAAGTTAAAGCAGGTTATTGCAAAAACAATTGAACGCCCCACACCATCTTTGTTTTTGAAATAATTAAGTTTTTGTTTTTACGACAATGATAGATAAACTGGTTCTCTTTAAAAATGTGAAAAAAATTTTTTTGTTTATTATGCGAAATTTAAAGAAAATGCAATTTTAAAATTTAAGATGGCAGTTATACCCTTTGTTGGTCATATTTAGAACTTGAAGGTATTTTTCATTGATTCTTCATGACCGATTTACCCAATAATTTTTTTACCCCTAAGTCATATGACGAACGGTTCTCGAGATATGGCCGAGATGGGTCATCCGGTACTATAATGCATTCCCGTTTGTCTACAGAAAAGGTAGAAGTGTGTACGCAATACCTCTAAGCAAATTGCTTACTCCAAACTTGTACGGCTCGGCGATGAAATGCATTACGTAAGATATCGTGATGTAAGCAACTTGTACGGCACGTCAATGAAATTTAGTATCAGAATTTGAGCGTATTGAGGTATTGAAGAACCTTGGAGAGACGTGAAAAGTTGAAGCACCTTAAAATGTCATGAAAAGCACTTAAAAGCTGTCCTGAATAGTACTCAATCTACTGTTTATATATATTTTTGTATAAGCGCACTTTAGAAACCAATTGGCGCACAGCATCGTGTTGAAAAAAATCAGGCCGCAACAGTAATCGTGTAGGCGAAACACGTAACGAGAATTGCTTGTAAGGTTTGAAGTGGAAGCGAAATGGTTGTTGGGCCCAGCTGTAGTTTTCGTTATTAAAGTAATTACAAGCGAGTGACCAATTATAGTGAAGCATTTACGCGATTTCTCGCTCCGAGGTTTGCTCTTCGGTCACTAAAAGCCAATCTCCTGCGCGTCTTGCAGCAGAAATTGAATAAAGTCGGCCGTTTTTCGGACCTATAATTTCCCGTCTGGGAGGGGACACTTCTGTCGCCATTTATCTGCAATGTACGCACGCTAAGGTTTTGGGGGTTGAATAAATTGCGTCTACTGATTCCGAACTTGAATCGTAAATTATTGTTCGTGGTCAAAACCGGGTGTTACATGTATTCCGTTGCGTATCGTATTTTATTCCAACCAAAAAAAGCCGGGGAGTTTCGAAATGTAAAGCCGTAATCTCGAATTATTTTATGTGAAACACGGCTCGCGTACCTTTTTATGTGCGGAACTAAATCAATTACAACATTCCGGTACGTACTTCGGCAGGAAATAGCCCTTTGGAAAACTTGGCTTCACGTCGGTATTGTTGTCGTAAAAGTTAGGAATTGACAATTCAGTTATTGGACGTATTTAAATGCAAATGTGAGATCGCTTGAGGTCCATCTCCAGCTGGAAAACCTGAAACCTATCTTGAGGTGGATTAAACAGATCTCGCGTCTGTGAGCGGATTGTGATGACTGAGCAGACGCCACAAATTAATTAATTAATTACAAATTAAGGTTTTTATAAAGTACTGCGAAACGTTTAGACCAATTGCGCTTTCTATTAGGGAACGTAATTAACACTGTTTGACTTTCTGGTTTCTGTATTTATAATAATGCTTTGTAGCTTTAGTAAATTTGAATTTGACTGCAATTTTCACCAACATTTTGCTTATTGTTGGTTTGTTTTCATATTTAGAAACACAGATCAGCTTTATTTCTGCTACGTTTCACCCACAATGCTAATCCAAGCTCTTTTGGCATTTGGCATTTCTTGTTGTTTTAACAAATTTCGAGTTTAATTCACATTGCTGAGTAATGTAGATGCTATTGATACAACAGATACTATAATTAGCACAGCATCTAAGTAATTTTTAGAAACCGCTGTAAGAATATAATTGAATCTTATCGATTATTGTAAGGTATAATACAAATTACATCCATGATATGCTGCTCCTCGAGATTTATCAGTTATGTGATCATGATCGCTTACTTCACTCTTCTCGATATCTCTAGTTGTAGTACGTAATCGGCATGTGGTATTAATAGTCGCGGCCGGTTTGATGAAGTTTGGATCTGATCACGGTCATACTCGCGTCCGTATCCACCAACATACTCATTAGTTTTCCATTAATCAACCCATCAGTATAGATGCTCCCATCTTATCGATCCTGCTGAATTTCTAGCGATGGTCTGGGTTCCGGGGACTTTTTGCTTGCACTCTTCGAATACCCTAGTTTTCCGCAGTTCCAACACCGAGGGCGGCTCTTTCCACGTTTTTCTAGATCTTCGATCATCTTCAATGTCTCTTTGATTGTGGTCTGGATATCGGTTCTTTCCGTCGTGATGAAGACTTTTGCGTGCGATTGGTGCATTTATTGTTACGTGGATTCAATTTTTTATTGTTCACTGTCTGCTGATAGTCAGTAACCCGGATTTCAACAACGAATTGGAAATGTGTTCCGGCACACTCTAGGATGCATCGTAAGAACAAGCGTTTGCCCGATGGCGACAACCCAAACTGAATATTTAGTATCTTTATATAATCGCATATCGATCCAAACGATATTACATTCTGCTGAAATAAATCTGCGAACTGTCGGCGTAAAAATCCATAGAAACCTTAAGCTGACATGTTAATAAATTCGAAGTGGATGCGTAAATTGCTTCTTCTTCAGATAAATTTCTCAGTGCGTGTGATACGGGATAACAATAGTTTAAAACTCGAAATGGGGAAAATTTATACGTCTTGTGCGTGCATTAAGTTGTTTATACGACCTTAATCGATCCCATATACTGACTCTCGAACGTTTTGCCTAGAGCGAATAAATTTGTATTAGAAGTTTAACCTACAAATCATTTAAAGCTAGACGGAATAGCAAGTGGAGGTTAAATCCGATTTCTCATTTACAATAAGGCGACAGTGTTGTTTTTGCTCGTACGATTGGAGAATTGTGAACGCTGATATGCGGTGTGTGACGTGATTGCTCATTTTCCAAGCAAATAACGCGTATAGTGCTAGTAAATTACATTATGGGGTAACCGCATGTTCGCCGCGTATGGTTAAACATTCATAAAGCTCGTAAACTCCTTTGATTTATAATCGAAAATATGCTCATTACCACTTCATTAAATGTTCGAGTAGCGGTTATTTACCAACAAAACAAGCGACGCGTTTATTAAAATAAACTGCGATGTATATCAGTAACTAAATTTAAATACCCGAAAATAAAGGGCTCGTTGAATATTCTAGTAGGAATTTTGAGTGACTTTTACACATTAATGGGGAGTGATGGTCATTCACGCCGGCAGTATGAGATCAATAGTACAATTTTATGGCATCGCGTGAAGATACAGCTGTGGATCATTCTAGGGACCGATTAAACAAATTTTTAAATATTTTTGTCTCAAATTGCTTAGTAAATGGAAACGTATAATCAGGTAGCATTCTATGAGTCATAACTTATTGTAACGTGATTTATAAATTCGGGTTCGATTTATATCAATATTTATTAAACAGAACTAAAACACTATAAAATCCGTACAATTTATGTCGATTATTTATATCACTCACACTTCGCAATTTATCTTTCCGTGCTCGATGTTTACGTACTCGTTCGGTAGTAGACTGCCGCGATGTTCGGTCCGCAACCATTTATACACGCAAGCAATGTAAGTCCCGAACATTCTCGAATATTCCTACTATCGCGCGCGTAGAAAATTCCAGAGCGCCATAGGCGACGTCATGTCTTGAGCATTTCCGTTACACTGCCCCCTTCTTAATTCTGGGCGTCTCGTTCAGAAACTGCGTTAGTATTACTTTTTAATGCCTCGTGTCGGAATCTACAGTCAGAGCCTGCTCGACAAACACCTTTCTTGAAAAAGTAACAGTCCACAGCTTTGCGGAGGGGCGTCCCCTGTGGGTTGAAGCAGCATACTGTAATTCGAACGCTAGTGTTTCTAAAAATCACTTCGATCATAGTTCGCACTATCTTCCAGTCCAACCCATCTAAACCACATCCAATCTTCGGGATCGCCAAGCTCAAAAATATTTTGACAAATTTCCTGAGTAACGCGAAATCGAGCTTTCTTCCGCTGGGCGTAATTTGACATAAAATCGTTAAAGTTTGGCTCGATCCCAAAGCTGCGTTTCTCTTCTCGAATACCTCTAACTTCTTCGTTGTTGTTGGATCCGGCATATCGTGCGAGTCGATTAATGTGGACAACTTTCGGTTTCCGGTGGTTCATTCTGATACGATATATCACGTCATTTATTTTCTTGATCACCTCATACGGACCTTCCCATTGTCTTTGTAGCTTGGGAGAAAGACCTCTTCGTCTCTGTGGATTGTGCAGCCATACCAGATCTCCAGCTTCAAAAGTTTCATTGGCCGAGCGGAGGTTGTATTGATTTTTCATGCGATCGCTGGCAATCTGAATATGACTTCTAGCCAAGTCGTGAATGTCGTTCATCTTCGCCTTTAGTTGGTCAACATAATTTTCACCTGCGACATATTCTTCATGGGGTTTACGCCCAAACTCGAGGTCACATGGAAGGCGTAGTTCACGACCCAACATAAGGCAGGCAGGAGTCTGACCCGTGGTCTCGTTGACGGCTGATCGATATGCCATAAGGAACAGGTGGAGGTACTGGTCCCAATTTTTCTGATGTTCTGCCACGACTTTTGAAAGATATTTACCCATCGTTCGATTCATTCTCTCAACCATTCCATCTGACTGAGGATGCAAAGGTGTTGTTCTTGTTTTATTGGCTCCTACCAATCGACAAACATCTTGGAACAAAGCCGATTCAAAGTTCCTTCCTTGGTCTGAATGGATTTCTATAGGAACACCAAAACGTGTAAAGAACTCCTTTACCAACACTTCTGCAACTGTTGCTGCCTCTTGGTTTGGAATGGCGTAAGCTTCAGTCCACTTTGTGAAATAATCCATAGCGACTAGGATATATTTATTTCCGCCATCCGTCTCGGGAAACGGTCCCGCGATATCGATAGCAACTCGTTCCATCGGACTACCAACGTTATACTGCCTCATGGGTGCCTTCTTCTTGGAAACTGGTCCGTTTCCAGTAGCACATAACTCACATCTTTGACACCATCGCCGGACATCTTCTTTACGGTTGACCCAATAGAATCGCTCACGTACCCTTTGCAACGTTTTCGTAATACCAAAGTGTCCTCCGGAAGCGCCGTCATGCAATTTTCGCAATACTTCCGACACTTTGCTTCTAGGTACTACTAACTGCAGCGTCGATTCGGTGCCATCTTCACTTTCAAGGGTCCTATACAACAGGTTGTCTTTCAGAGTCAGGCTATTCCATTGGCCCCAATAACTCTTTACTTCAGGACTTGTGGCACTAATGTCTTGCCAGCCTGGTCTTTGTCCGTGGCGCATCCAATTCAGAACAGTTTTTATACTTGGGTCGTTTTCTTGGGCCGTTTTGATTTCGCTTGGCTTCCATTCCTCACTCTCTACAGTTGTTCGTCGCAGATGGCCAATCTTGTCTTCTATTTTAGAACAATGTGTGCAGTTGTCCTTGCACGGTCTTCTTGACAAAGCGTCTGCATTATTGTGAACTTTTCCAGACGACGTAATGTTTACAGTGAAGATCGGGGCTTTGTTTCTGCAGGTGACGATAGCCCTTTCCTGTCGACCTTTCTTAGTTTTCCGGCTGCTGCAATGGTTTTTGGCAGTTGCGGCGAACGTGTCCAATCTCGCCGTGGTTCACGTTTCTTTGCCAGTGACTGTATTGCTTTATTGATCTTTTCTTCCATTACTTTACTGAGCTTTTCTTCAAAACTTTCAGAGCCACCTTCCTCTTCGATGGTTCTTACCCGGCTCTCACTGCGAGGTTCCACCATACGTACCCGCGCACTTCCATGACTAGCTTTCTTGGCGGCTTCGAATTCTAACGCATGGGCCAAAGCTTTCTCTATTTTGTCGTGCCTAGCCAGTCTCAAAGCCTGCTGGGCATCTCCATCACGAACGGCATCGATAAATGTTTGTACAGCCAATTGATCAAGAAAGCTCTCCGGTGCCGTAGGGTATGCCAATCGAATCAGTCTGGCGATGTCCGCTTCAAGTTCCTGAAAACTTTCTCCAGGTTTCTGCATTCGGTTTTTGACTTGGGCATAGTAAACTTGCTGAAGGTGTTTATCGCCATATCGCATTTCGAGTCGCGCTACTATTTGTTGGAAGTTCTGTTGATCCTCGGGGATGGTCCGCAACACATCCAGAGCATCTCCTCTCAGAGCAAGAATCAGGGCTGTAGTTTTGTCTTGAAGAGTCCATTTATTTGCCGCAGCCGCTGCTTCAAACTGTCGAACGTACGAGGTCCAAGGAATCTTACCATCAAAAGTAGGTGGCTTCACTCGGGCTTGCTGAACGTCGCGTTCTACTCTTGTATTTGTTCCTAGGTCGACCTTCTTGTAATGAGTAGGCTGTGGCACCTCAAGAACACGGTCCATCAGTAATCATCTGGGGCACTACTAGTACGCTTTTTCGTAGTCAGTCGCAAGAATTGCTCGCGCAGCTCTTCATACTTGTGCTCAATCTCAGCGAATGTTGCTTTAAATGTTTTGGAAACTTCCGTAATTCTATCTTCAACTTTTTCTTCAATTGATTTAGAGACTTCTTCAATAATCTTTCTAGAATTTTCCTCCATCTTGTCGAACTTCTCTTCAAAATTTCTAGAATTTTCTTCCAACTTCTCTTGATTGCTTTTTATTTCTTGTTGCAACACCTGTTGGCCATTTTGGATTTGCTGGAGCAAATTGAGCATCGTTTCTTCCATTTTAGCGGCAGCAGATCTTGTTACAGGCATACACAAGCACAAGCACTTAATTTAATCTTACTTTTAATTAATTTAATTAATTCCACTTCTGACACCAATGTAACGTGATTTATAACTTCGGGTTCGATTTATATCAATATTTATTAAACAAAACTAAAACACTATAAAAACCGTACAATTTATATCGATTATTATATCACACACACTTCGCAATTTATATTTCCGTGCTCGATCTCGTTCGATAGTAGACTGCCGCGATGTTCGGTCCGCAACCATTTATACACGCAAGCAATGTAAGTCCAGTACATTCTAGAATATTCCTACACAAAATCACTATCGCGCGTAGAAAATTCCAGAGCGCCAAAGGCGACGTCATGTCTGGAGCATTTCCGTTACAATATAATTTTGAAACTTTTTCGTCAATCCCGCTTCGTTCATTAACGAACTCGTCCAAAAGGCAATGAATGCCTAAAGTACAATTAAAAAATCTATACTTCACGTTACCTACAGTGCCGGCAGAAAATACGATTTCATAAAGGAGTTCGATTAATAAGGAATGACTTTTATAATTTGAAGGATTACTTAATACTTATTCTCGAATTTTATTGGATCCGTTATATGTAAGTCTTGCATTCCCCTATATTTTTTTACATTAAAAAATATCTCAAATCAGTGAGTGAGGGTGCCACTATATTTCAAACGGATTGTATTGTAAAAACTGATCACATTTAATGTTTATCAAGCCGATGTATTTGAGATTTGAGCACCACTTTGATGATTGCATGGCGTTTGAAGTCCATTCATTAAAAATCTGCTCGTTTTGCATGTAAAGCACATCCCTGATGAAGTGATTTAACGTTGCAATTTTGGTATCAAATCGCACGGCGTTCAATACAAATTGAGGTCACCTGGTTTTCACGTTTCCTGAAATTCTGGAAGACAACTAGCTAAAGACCTCTTTGCTGTGAGATTTGCTTTGCGGTGTAGTAAGGAGAATTGGTTTTGGTAAAGCAATTTAGCAAACTTGATCAATATCTCGTTTAAATAAGTTAGTCGCAGAAGCGGTGGCTAAAATCATTACAATTTCTATTATAAGATTATCTGTGTAAGGATATTGTGTAGTGTATTTCAAGTAAGTGTACGCCATAACCCTATTTATAGATGTCGTAAATTTTATACGAAGGATTCCATTATCGTAGGCTGCTTTATTAAAGATTTCTACATAAATCCAATACCAAGATTGGTCTTAACCAATTTACTGCTTTCAAATTAAAAACTAATGCACAAAATGTCCCAAATTTCCATATTATAGTCAATGTGTCGGGTATATTACCAGATAACTATTTGAAAGAAAGGCAAATATAATTATGTAAATGCGCTGACGTACCTACATACAATACACTGATGTGACGATGTTCAGGTTTAATTTGAGAAATTTAGGGCGGTAACAGCCACTGTTTACTCATTAGCGAAAGGTAAACAGATCCCTAAATGATGAAAGCCCGAAACACATAAGGAAATACAAACATAGCCCATGCTTTAAAATACTGAACAGAAATTGCATGTGAGGGTGAGCGTTAACTATTTGCATTAGTTTCGAAACGATTCTACCCAAAAATTTGTTAGGATAGCAATGAATAGGATTTTACATATTGTACGTTATGCCCCACCACCGTATGCGGTCCACTTTGAATTAAATTTGACTAAAGCATTCGATTTGGTGCACATGTTACACTCAAAGGACGAAAACGCCCATACAGGGCTTTAATTTCAAAACTAAACCACCGATTGTAATGAGTAATTTTGATAAAAATTCAAAAATTGCAAAAAGACGTCCATTTAGATAGCTGGGGGAAGTTTAATGAAAGGTTTACTTGCAATAAATAAATTGAATTGTGGAAGGCTTTGAGACCTTTACCAGGCCCTTAAAATTTCTTAACATGATAACCTCTTAAACCACAAATGGTGATTAAATCTTTTGAAAACTCTTTCAGACTGTAAGCAATTAAAAGATTTTATAGACTCGTTCGTTAAACATCTTAAATATACGGGTATATTTAAAAGACCCATAGATTAATTAATACTTAAGGTTCATTAATCCCTAATGACTCTTGAACATACTCATAAAAGCTCTTAGACTGACTGTGTATGTACTTATACAGGGTGTTTCCTAACTAAGCCCTTAAAAGGGGGTGGTCTCGCCCAAAATATTTTTGCTAAAATCTTAGATGGCTGTGGGTGTCTTGAGTTATTAAGTTGTATTTCAATTTAGTAAAGTAAATCGGGGGGTGGGAGGGGGGGGGGAGTTATTTTCGAATAAGCACAGAATTGGTTTATTTAATTTGAATTCGTTTTCTGTACTGTTGTGGCGAAGATGGCGTTACCAGGGCTAATTTATTATGACTGCCGTCTTACCAGTAAAACCGGAAGCAGGGGATTTGTTAAATACTGATATCAGGAGGCTGCAAGTGAGCTGGTTCGTGAAGGTTCGAGGGCGTACGTTTCTTTACGCTATTTTTATTCGGGCGTACCGCCCCATTTGATTGAAAGATGCAGTTCGTCATTTTCATAATATTTCTGTACACAAGAAACTTAACTGAAGTTGGTAAAAGTTCAATGCATATTGGCCGCGTTACGGAAAACATTAGTCAAGTTAAAGTAAAGGAAGCAGTTTTACATTTCAGTGATGTGTACTGTCACTCTTTGTCCCTCGTCGCGTTTTTCTCACTCTGGGAGAAAAAGTGACAGAATGACAGAACACCTTGATTTAGTCCACGGAGTACAAAAAATAAGAGCGTGTAAAGGGGTATATGTGGAAAATTGTGTAAAATGAAATACGTGTAATTTTGGAAAAGAAATATGCCCTATTATACTCATTCAAAAGAATATGTCTGGTTAATAAAAAACGGAAGATGTCATAATGTGCACATAGATATAAGTAACAAGGGACGCTATTTATTTGAGTAAAGTGGTATAACTATACTTATACCTTTTTACACTTTAAATACAAAAAATGAAAAGGGATTATCACTGAAATTATATCTCCTTCCACACTACAAGTCTGCACGTAAGTTTAACTTAAATCTTTTTTGTTTGTTGGTCGTTTGTTGGTGTTTGTTAGTTAAATTTTCACGTTTGTTAGTTGATCCTTATTTAATTATTCAAAATTCAAAAATTTCGGTTTATAGTTAGCCCCCCCCACTTTTTGAATTTTTACAATATTTTTATTGCAATCGTCTATTGGTCGTTTGTTGCTGTTTGTTAGTCACATTTTCACGTTTGTTGGTTGACCGCTATTTATTTATTCAAAATTCAAAAATTTGGGCATACCTACAGTGAGCACCCCACTTTTTGAATTTTCAAAATATGTTTATTGCAATCGTGTGTCCGTTTGTTGGTGTTTGTTACTTACATTTTCACGTTCGTTGGTTGATCGTTATTGAATTATTCCAAATTCAAAAATTTGGGTTTATAGTTAACCCCCCCCCCCCTCCTGTTGCAATATTTCATTTGTTTAGTTGCATACGTTTGTTGATCTCATGTCATCCGCACATGGAGTGTCTTGCTACAACGCAGATACTCTTATCAGCGTAGAAAAAAAGGAAAATTTATTTGAGTTGCTTCCCTACATTGACAAGGTTTTTCAAGATTTTTATAAAAATTTGTCTTCTAAACAGAATATAGCCAATGTATTACCCGAGACATACGACGAAGAAAACGACCAGGAAGACGGGTTAAAGTTTAAATATGAAAATAGGTTAAGGTGAGAAGGCTTTTTTTCACTTTTTGTAATGTGTCAAAAAATCATTTGGCAAACGTCACTCAACGATTTTATTTTTTCGATTAAGTACTAATTATATAGCAGTGGAAGAGGTCTTACCCTATGCTTATATTCAAACCTGCGCGATTTATATTCTCTAAAAAATTCACAAACTATCAAATTTTGAAAAAAAAGGTTATAACATGCAGCGGACCTCGAAAACGAAAAGGGAATCGGCTAGTCAAGAGATTCTTCGATCTTAAATACAATGTAATAGATCAGTTCCAGGTAATGGACAGGTAGCACTCTTCAATTCGAAAGCGAGTGTTTGCATTTCATCTAGAACACGGTACTTCTTTAACACGATCATCCCAATGCTCGTCACGTACAAAAAAAAATATATACAAAAACCACAATGTCAAAATCAGACCCAATTCTACTGAATGCAAACCTACGTACCCCATTATAGTAAATGGGTTTCGGATTGCGATATAGTTAAACAAGTATTGTTGTCCGTAGACATTCCATGTCGGCATTTTGTTCAGATTTTAACTCATTTCCAATTAATATAACAGCGCCCCTTTATACTTACACATTCAAAAGCGCTTTATTAGAGTGTGGCAAAACTTGCCCTGATACCTTAAAACAGCTTGCAAGGACGTGGTTCGCAATGTAATGTAATGGCCATACCACTTCCAAGGTGTAGCGATATATCAGAAATAGGTACAGGGCGTTTCTATTTATCTACATTTATGGTGACCGAGTATGAACGAGATCGATCAAGCTGCTTAAAAGTTCATAAAAACAGTTTTTCAGTCTTTGGGAAACGTGTCTTAAGATCAAGAAACTGAATATGTCGACGGAATAAAGTAATTGCGCCTAACCAAATCTGGAAGCCTGTACCTTATTATCACTTTTGAAATATTCACGGTAAGATTTCATTAAAAAAGGAATTCCCGAGAGCTTTATGCGAAAGTCCCTTCCACTATAACAAAAATGAAATGATTAAGTAAAGGGATTGTTCATGCTTCTTTATCATTTGTCTAACACAACCGCAAAGAAAAGAAAATTAGCTGATGTGTAATGACGATAAGCCATCAAGCCTCACAAAATTTAAGACTAGAGCAATGCTCTCATTATTTAGAAACAAAGGAATTTTTCTACTTAAAGAAATTCTAACTTGCTGCAAGCGCCTTGTTTTTTCCGTTTATCTTTTAGCGAAGCTATCGGATTTAAGCTAATAATCTTATCTTACATTTTCCTTTGCGCACGAATTGCTGGTCCATTTTGTGTACAAAGTGTATACACGTGGTTACACAATGGGAGGGCGTGGAAAAGTTATCCTTCAAAATTTTAATTTATTCCTTGCCAACGGGCAAAGTTTGCCAGGCACTTAAAATGAAATTTTAATAAAAAGAACGTTTTCAAAGTTAAATTACCTACCTTTAGCACTAATTATGTTCTAATTGCTCTCAAGTATGTAATTCAGGTACAGATGTCGCCAGCACTCTTTTATAAAATTAATCTACCGATTTCACGTTTAATTAGTACTAAATTTCAGAGTTACCGAAATTCATCTTATTTAAGCCTACCGTTGCGTTTATGAACAAAGTTTTACACGTAATGAATTCCTAGTAGTTTAAGTGCTCTTCTACTTGTGTGGTCTTTAAGCCATGATTACTCTCAATAGTGTAATCCCTCTCCATTTAGCGTTCATCATCTTCCTTTATAATAAAACTCATTCCTAGCTCATTTATGCCCACTGAGAACTTTCAAAACGAAATGTAAATTGCAAAAAATTACCAACTCGAGGAAGTAAGGTAATTGACTGTCCGCGATATTTGCTAGGAGAATCGAAAAATTGATTGAGTGGCATATACGAGTATCGGTAGATTATAATAGAAACGATGGCTCATATTTTGCAGTTGTGATGAATGAGCTTAAAAGCTCATTTTGATAGATCGATATTGTGCTGGTAGCTGATGCATAATAAGTGTACAGGTTCAAATGTGCATTTGTGATTTGATTGTAATGCTAATAAAAGTATCATTAAAGTGCATTGGGTATTTGACCTTAATGTTTTTATTATGTATAAATTATTATACTTATTTTTACAGGATTTTTATCAGTGAAGAGTGAAGCGATAATCAATTTTTGGCATTCTTATAGTTTTTAGTTATTAAATTTTAGAAGTCCAATTTTAGGCCTGAAACCTCAATTTTGTATTCATTCTGATGTGCTTTCTTTACCGTATTCTGCACATTTTGCACTGTTGCATATTTTAAGATTCGATTTTTTAGAATGGAGCTTCAGCTTGTGGCGTAAATGTTGTTAAATTGTATGGTTTTTTTAGTAATGCTCGGGATTGCCAAGTGGAACCTTTATCCAAATCGGAGTTAATGCTTTGTATGTATACAGGGTCGCTGATAAGTCTGGAAACGGTCGATTATCGGGAAAAATTAACAAGGTATCAAAAAAGATTTGAGTTTCTTTAATGTCTACTAGGCAGTAGTAATTTTGATTATACAGGGTTGGTCATAAAGGCGTGGCTCACCAACATTGCACTTTATTTAGTGGAGCACCCTGTATATTATTCGATATTTCAATTCTTCTCACAATTTTGAGCATAATTTGTAGAAAGCATAATGTATGTACCCAAATGCACTCGTTTCCGAGTTATCGAGTTTTGAAAATAAAAGTATTGCGATAAAATGTTGTGAATAAGGAACAATAATTAATGACATCACGAATTTCTTTTGAAAACATTCGGTGATTCTGAAAAGAACCGTTTCTAAAGTTTGTTATTATTATTTCGAATCATTAATTATTGGGAACTCTATAACCCGGAAACGGAATTTAAGTATATTATGCTTATATTGAGAGACGAATTGAAATATTGAATAATATACCGGTTGTTCCATAAAAAAAAAATGCAATATTGGTGTGCCGCGCCCCTGGCCGCGCCTTTATGGGCAACTCTGTATAATTAAAATTATTAATGCCTAGTAGACATTGAAGAACCCCAAAACCTTAATCATTATCATCCTTTCAAGAAAACCAGAAAACTCCAATTTATTCCAAAGATATTCCAGAAAACCGAAATTTTCCGAATTCGTTTTTATTTTCTTCTGATGCTATTTTAAAAGATACAAAAAAATATAAAACACTTCCTCATTACCACTTTTTGAGCTCTACAAGACAGCGTTAACAGCTTTTATACACGTTTTGTTTCGGAGAAATCATCATCACTGTTATTTTTTATATGGCCCGTAAAAAACGTTGGAAATTGCTGGTTTCAACAGGATGATGCACCCGTGCACAACGCCTATATTTTTCGTTTTCCAGGAAATTTATCCGATAGTTATTCTTGCACGATGCGCGGGTGCACCATCCTGTTGAAAACAACAATTTCCAACTTTTGTTTTTTTTTGCGTGTGTCGTACACCCATTGTATTATTAATAAAAAATGTTACTCAATACAGTATGTTCATATACATGCTTATCTTGTACACAGTGTATAGAAGATTACAGACGCTTGCAAAGGAAATTTAAAACTTTCTTAAGAAGATTATTAGAGATACAGAAAAGAGATGTAATTCCAGAATACCTCCGAAGAAGATTTTTACAAACACCTCTAAGAACATTTTGAGAAGCCTTTCTGATTTTCTTGCAAGTTTATGGAAAAACTCTGAACAGATTATCTCTAAGAAGTCATTTAAAATAACAGACTATAATATTTCATATCAGACCATGTTACAAAAATGACAGCAACTAATTATATTTTTTAACAACCCCCACTCTACTTTTACTTTTTCCTGGGGTACACGACAAAAAGTACTAATTAAGAAAAATTATTAGTATCAGGAGCACATAAAAGGCTTTTGCTTATATTCCGTAGACTACTGGCTCTTCTAACCGCTTACAATACTCTGAATAGCAGGAGACCATGGCGAAGCAACTGCTGCTTGGGTAATCATACTCTCCTGATAAAAAAACGTTTCGTGGTCAATTATTAGTATAAAAAGCACAAAAAAATTCTTGCCCACATTTTGTAGTTACATATTTATGTTAGTTACATAAGCGGCCCAAACGCTTTTAATATCAGAAGCGTAGGATATAATAAAAATTATCGAAGGACGTAATAATCATATTCTCTTGATAAAGAAATCGGTTAAGAAAAATTATTAGTATCAGGAGCACAGGAAAAGCTTCTGCTTACGTTTTGTAGTTTCCTACTCTAAACGGTTACAACACAATATCAAGAGTGCAGGGCAAGGAAGAAGTAAACCAAGTAAGTAATAATCATATTTTCCCGCAAAAAAAAAACTTTTCAAGGCAATTTATTAGTACGAAAAGCGCAAAAAAATCCTTGCTTTCGTAGTTTTCTACTATTAGTTACTTAAGCGAGCCAAAAACTTTTAAAATCAGGAGCGCAGGATAGAAAGAAATTATTAAAAGACTTTAAAATAAGTAATAATTATAATCTCCTAATAACAATCCTTTTTAAGAAAAAAATATTAGTATCAGCACAAATTATTGTATGTGTAAACTGTGGTATCAGGCGCATAGTCCTTGCAGTTTTTTACTACCAATTATTTTAAACGACCTTCAAGGATTCCGAGAGAACTTAAAGGTTTCAAAAAAATTTTTTAAAAATTTATAAGAATGGTTCTAAATTAATTTCGAAGATTTCTTGTATAATATTTTATCTAATATGATTTTTAAGAAAATCATTAGAAATTTTTTTATTAAGTGTCTGAAGGGCTATACCTACTAACCAGGTTTTCAAATATATCATTGTTTCCAGTCGATCTTTTCCAAAAAGAGCAATATCTTTAAGAATGTTCCCAAATAGTTTTCAAGATTGTGAAGAATTCGGAGAGGATTTCTAAAAAGGTTTCTAAAAATATTTGAAGTCAGTGGAAAAACCGTACAGTTGTTTTTGATAAGATTCTAAGGGAGTTTCCAAGAAGATTTCTAAAAGATTTTTGGAGTCGGCGGTTAAGAAGATTATTACGAACATTTATAGAAGGGCTTTCGAGTATATTCTTAGAAAAGTTTCCATGAAAAATGCTTAGAAGGCAGTTCGTTAGCTTCGTGGTAATGTGAGTAAAAAAGAAAAAATATTCTAACATTTTTTTATTTTTAATTATGCAACGCTTGCGTGTGGGTTAATATGAGCTTTGAAAGCCTTCTCTTTCTTCCAGGAATGTTTATTTTTTCATTTACTATGTTTCATAATACATTTTTATTGTAAATAAATTGTGTGTTTATTCTAACCCATTGGGCGACCCGGATAGAGTTTTCATATCAATTTTTCTTCCGCATCCAAGATTTATTTTAGGCGCTGATCAAAATTAGCGTAGTAAACTCTTTGAAATTTTCGGAAGTTAATTCAGGCCACTGAGGGCCGGTTGCACAAACCTCGTTTAGATTAACGCAATGGATTAAGACATATGATAGTGGAAATATGACAAAACATGAAATTTCAACCAATTCTAGACCATAATCCACTGGTTAATTCCAAGCAAGGTTTAAACAGCCTTTGTGCAACCGGCCCTGAGTCTCCCAAATTATTAATTTAAGTGAATATTGGGACTTTTCTTTGTAGGAGATATGGGGAGAAATTAGAAAAATTCTAAGTTTCAATTTTGATTTGTTTGAGCTACATCGACAGGTGATTTGTGGGTGGTGTAGTTGACCGCCCGTTATTGCACTCAGTGATATATGTATACCTATGTATATTTCAGAAATTTGTAAAACTTACCAAATGCATGCAAAAATTCAAAACTGCCGAGGTAAAAAAGCTCATGCAATTACGCATCCACAAACTAATTCCGAAAATACCCAAGTGCCTTATGGCACTGTACTGTTTCTACTAATTCAGAGTGGTTTAGGCATTATAACTACGCAGCAATATTTAAATGATAATTGCAAAGTCCTTTTTGGACTTGGTATTGTTAATAAAGCCATCATCAATCGTGGCATACCAAGTGGAAAATACTTAGACGCAGTTTGAATTTCTGATTGTCTAGAGTCACAAAGACAATAAGCAGACCACAGTTTCATATGTCACCCTCATAATTCTTCTCAACTCTCCCATTCGGAAAAGTTTAACGTTTAGTAAGTGAAATAAATTACCCTCTTAATACGAAGTGGAAAGCATATTTCTTCGTACATTCATACATTGAAAATATAAAAGCTCCATTGTATTTTCGAGTATGAACGCGCATAGGTATGGAAATGAATAGAAATCAATTTTCAATTGTTCCCTAAAAGCTTTAAAAACTCTATCAAGAGGGGTAAAAAATGGAGAATCGCTCGTCTGCCTATAAGTTCATTGTGTTAATTTTGACTCCGAACGAAAAATTGTAATTGTAGATATCGATTTTAAAGAGAAACGCTCTTCAAAGAAAAATCTGATCATTTTCTACATCAGTAACTTAGTACACTAGAAATAGCCCCTAACATTTAGGTAGAAATTGAGTACTTACAACAACTAAATTCCACATCTTCGCCGCTTCTGCTACGGTCGTGCAGACGGTGCTGCATCCCGCTAGCAACATCAGCTTTGTCGGTTCATTGTAGAGCAAGTTGTACATGACACTGGCACCAAGTCCTGGTTCGCACTATAAAAGAATCCATAAATTAATACACTTACTCGCAGTAAGCTAGCAAAGTGCATTCGACTTAAAACCCCACATGATATGCAGCCCCATGCTTGTGTGTATATTTTATGGTGGTTATTTCTCTACATCTTCATTAGAAGGATTGCTTACATCATTTCTTTGACAACTTTTCTTATTTGTCATCAACTCTAGGTACTTTTAATTGCATGTTAACCCTTAATTTTTCCAAAATGGGTTTGAAATAATAAAACCCTACTTTCGAATTTGGTTCTTTTGTGTCTAAATCACACGAACATTAGTTTTGTTAACACACTTCATGTAATGATTTAAATGATAATGGGTAAAATTGGCCTCATTTGTCGATAATTACAGTTTCCATGAAGTTTAATAAACGTAACGTTAATTTGTTTAACTTTCCCAAAAAAAGTCGCTCGCGTGCGTACATTCGATATAAATCTACAATTTTAGGGGAAAATATTAACTAAATAGTCGCTGAACATCATTAAACGAACACTAATTTACGAACATGTTGTGGGGTACACGTTTAGAAATATTACAAAGCCATTCTTTTGCTCTTCGCATACGCTACATTTCGAAAACCTTCCGCCTTGAATACTCGAGTCAGAAGTAATTATAAAAAAACGTTATTTGTTTATTGAAGCGAACATTTTTCAGATTCTTTTGTATTTGAAAGAGTTATGAAGTTGCATTGTGCCGAGAAAAAAGTACTTGACCCATTCAAATTAATGTATGACTTGAGGTAATTGCCTCGTATTTTTTCCGGTTCTCGTGGAAATTAAGTGGGACACCATTTTCTGTAGAGTATATTGATTACTAACGCAAGTACTTCGGTAAAATTACCAAATGAAAAGGCAATAAAAGCCATTTGTCTAGCGGATCTGATTACGTACAATCGACGTGATAAATCAAATATTCCTGACGTACGTACCTATTATACTAATTTGAAATGGCGTGAATGATAAAAGTTGAAGAAAAGGGAAAGTAATTTGGCGGAATTGTATTTTATTGTTCATAAAAGTGTATATTTTAAATTGGAAATTTAATCGAGTGGAAGTTGATTTCGAACGTGAATCACATCTTATTCAAAAGCGTTCTATTCGTGAAAAACATGTTCACAATTTGACAGTTTCAATCAAAGGGCCATATTCAGCTTAACAATGATGCAACAGACACTTTTTTCAGTTGTGAAATAAGTTTACATGAACATTTCGCAGTGCTACTAATACTATATTTCAAATTTATCTACTGGTACGCGTCATTTTCACTCGAGTTTGAAATGTCGCGCTACCGTACACCATCTAATGCCAACTAAACGCATATGGCGCTTTAACAGAAGAAACTAATTCTCAACTGAACAGATCCAAGTTTCATTGTAAATGTGCTTTATCTAAATCTCCGGCTGTACGGTTTTTTTTAAATTGAATCAAGGCGAATACATTTCAATAAAATTTATTCCCAAATTTTTAAATTAATAAATTAATTTACTCACTGTTCTTTTAGAAGTTGCGCAATGAATAATGCAGAATGCTCAGGTTTAATACCAATTCTCAATGCTTAGCACCCGCACAAATTGAGGGTTGCCTTCTCTGGATATAATTTTCGCATTATGACACTTTGCCTTAGCTTTTTGCGGTAGTCTGCGTTATTTCATTACATCTCAAGCATGAACGTTCCCTTGTTTTAGTATCTGCATTTAATAAGTAATTTCATTTTAATTATTCAAAGGCAATATACAAGTAGGTACACAATTATGAAAAAGAAATCGAGGGGTAATTAATGCTCCAAGTAGAGTATAAAATGGTACAGAATCTGCATTATTTTCTTGGCACGTTTAGAAATGAGCGATCGTCAAAATAAAATATGAGGGAAACAATAAAAGAGCAGAAATGAAAATGATTGGGGTTTATGAGTCATTAAATACAGTTTTGTACCGTAATAAAAATTTCGAGCCAAATCGGATATTCGTTTTTTGCAGAAAATCGGAAATTTTTAATTATTTCCATCGGACACCAACCTACTGGTTTCCAATATTCTCACATTTATATAAGGACCGATCCTTTATCTTACTGTTAAATCTATCTGATACTCAATTTTCATGGACAATAATGTGTTCGCATACGAGGCTGGCTATCAAGACAGATTTAATGGTAACTTCGAGCGCACATCGACTCTAAATGTTTGGTCGTTTTAATACATGGGTTAAACAAAGACAAATTAAATAGTGTCACTCAGCCGCTCATTTGAGCTCGGAACACTCTTTTCGTTGCTTCTCGTTCTTTATTACTTCTTCTCGCAATCTAACTTTTTGATTGTCTTGGCTTCTTCTGTTATCTTCCTTTAAGTTTGCTGGTTCAGTATCTTTACCCCCAATTCTTTTACTCCCCAGTTTTGATATTTTTATTTTGTTACAATACACCCTTTACGTTACTTTATTTCGGCGCAATAATATCGAACGCGAGTACCGCAGTGTTAATATATCACTCAGTTTTTACTTCATATTTTAAATATACATATTAATGACCTTTTCCTATACCTAGCACCAAAGGTTTTCAAGTTATTCAAGATTTTTCAAAAATTTTGACGTTCACTTCGTTGACTTGCATTTCAAAAAGTCTTCCAAAATCAACAATACTGATGTGATGCTAAATGCGAATGATTTAAATTTTGATCGTTTAATAACTTCAAACCTTAAAAAGTTGATTTTTTCAAATGAAACCTGGTTTTTTTGCACTTTCAAATGTCTAAACAAATTCTACACCGATCAATTATTACATTCCCCATATACGTATCTATTATGGTTTTCGTTTTAAAATGTCCTAAAATTATATAAATTGTAATTTTAATGTTAGTTTTTTATTGTAAATTTCGTAATTGTTTAAGTCATTTAATGGTGCTGTTTATACTTTGCGAGTACCATACGTTTTAAAACGCATACATATCGGAATAGGAGATAAAAGTTTTATCTGGTCAGATGTTTTGTAAAAAAAGGCGTTATTGGACAAATTAATTGGGCTTGTTCACTAACAACGCCACGTGCATGATAACTAATGCAGGTGTTCGGACGATGGCGGTGGGAATATCGAGCGACGGCGGGAAACAACGATATGGAACTTATGAATGGAAGTGGTTGCATCGTTGAATAGGAAAACGAAGAAATAAACGGGCCTATCTTCGGGTCGATTAAAAAAAGCGTATGTCACTGTTTTTTTCTAGACAAAGGAGTTTGTTAAAGTATGGTTTCATTACAAATTGTGCATGATCCATTATAATTGTTTGTTAACTTCATCAAATAAGTTATTGGATTACCTAATTTACGTGTTAAACAAATTTGAATTGTTCTTTTTAATTTGTCTGTTTTGCAAGCATGGCGTATACTGTTCAAAAAAGCCATTGTCATCCTTAAAATTATTGTGACAGAGCTATTGTGTTTGATTTTCTCTTTAATGTGTGCTAGAATAAATTTTTTTATAAATGAATTATGGATCAATTTGAATCCTAATTTGAAATCCAGGTTGAATTTTATTTTAATATTTCAGATTTTTCTTTTAAGTTCTTTTTACCCAAATTGTATCTGATCTATTTCAAAATTCGAGTACCGTTTTCATTGAAATTTATGAAATATTGGCTTATGGGCTTATTGTTCATCTTATTGTTAAAGATTTTCTATTGCATTTATCGACAATATTCCAAGGCTAATTCCGATACTGTAATGGTGCTCTTGAACCAAAGTCTTACAGGAATAGTATATTAAAGCATAAGTTGCAGAAGGCACTATATTCTAGCACGAGTTCAAGTTTCGAACCTGAGCCGCGTAGCGGCGAAGGTTCGAATGAACGAGTGCTAGAAAGGCCTTCTGCAACATATGCTTTATACTATTTTCTCTGTTGAGCATTTTAATTGTATTAAAAAAATTAACAATTCTGACATTTTCTGTAATAAATATTTCAATAAAGAAATTAAGTTGGCAACACCAACAATTTTTCAATAAAGAAATTAAGTTGGCTACCCTACATTTTGAAAAAATTTAACAAGCGCGTCAAATACGAATTTGTGCAGTATATTTTAGTTTTTTCAATACAAAGTGAATAATGTGCGAAGAAATTCTTCCTTCCACTCCTCCAGAACTTCGACAGTTAGCAGAAGAGACTGTTCTTAATTTGCTACCAGGCAATAATTCCACAATTAGGTATTCTAAAAGTTTATAATAATTGTACATTTAGTGACAAAGATTAGTTTTGTAATTTTGTTAGGTTATAAAACCTCATTTGTATTAAATGTGGATTTCTCTAAGTACCTACACTGAATTTTCAATACCTAATGATTTCAATTACCCGTATCGTTAATAACTGTAACATAATGTTATAACAATAAGTGAAATTAGTCCACATTTTACTAAACCGTTGAGATAAGTATTAACGGAATTGGTTACTTTAATAATTAGTTATTGAAATTAAATAAATATATATGTTAGCTATCGATGATTATTTAGACAGGAAATCAGACCCCTCTACTGTCGGAGATTTGCAAATTCGTATGGTCCTTCATCTTTGTTTTATTTTTAGTTTCATTTTGGCAGGATTTTGTGCCTGTCTGGCACCCACCCTATTCGGGTTTGCAATTTGCTCTGGATTGTTTCACTTGGAGACCTACTCTTCCCTGACTAGCCGGTCAATCCCGTTTCTTATCCCTTTGGCTTTATGGTCCAGTGGTAGAGCATTGGACTATTAATCCGGAGGTCGGGTGTTCGAACCTGGGTTGAGGTGAATTTTTCATCTGTGGCAGAGATGGGAATTACCTTAGACCAGTTTCGAGCATTCTGCCGGCTACTCCGAATTAGGTTTTCCTGCAGTTTTCCTAATTCGTAAGGTAAATACCGGAGTAGTATAGAACAACTTAAGACCTTCTGCAGAGGCACCTCTAAAAAGCATTATGCCGGTCACTCTGTAATTGGGCGCAAGCCTGCTGAGGGCCCAGAACAAGAGAGGGATGATAAATAAATAAAGAATTGCTACATGATACAGGAGTAGTTTCGAAAAATCAACCTCGATCTAGACTAGTAAAAGGGTGACCTTATTAAACACGAGCACTCACGGAGATTTCGGACACTGTAAGAGATAGGTAGGTAGTTTAAATTTGGCACAGTTGCGTATTAAGATGCTTAACAAAATGCGGTTTTGAAACTGAACAAATTCCGACTACTTTCGGAGATATACGGACACAAATGAATTTTTGCAAACTCGTTTTATTTTTTACTGAAGTGATTTAAAAAGATATTTCAAAATGACTGATGTTTAATGATGAGTAAAATGACACTACTTCACTCGGAAGTTAAAGTACTCTGGGCCCTCGTACTTCAATATTTCCTCGCAAGTATAGTGTCTGACTTTTATGTAAATAACTATTCATTTGCTATGGATTTGGGGGTGCGCTAAATCCACCCGACTACCTCCCAATAAATTTTTAGATTCTTACCAATTTACTCATTTAGACGTCCCAAAAGGCTGGAAATTTAATACAATTTTTAAATTGATTTGCGACTGTCAGTTTAGTAATAAATTAATTCAGCAAAAAATATCTACATAAAAGCGCAACTTTTCGTATAACAGTGTTTGACTTGAAGTGTATAAATTTAGCTCTTTTTTCGTCGATTATGACCTAAAAAGTCTGCAGCTACACCAAGATTGGCAAATTCTTGCGCGCAAATGTATTTTGTAAATTTTTACATAATATTGAAAAAGTGGAGCGAACGTAGTAGCTATAACGTAAGGCGAAGCAAACCAACGCACTATGTGCAGAAAGATGAAGTAGCAAGCGAGTTTTATGATGCGATTTCCATAATAGTTCCAGGGATTTTGCATAAAAAGGTTAGATTAACTCATAAATTTAGTTCGCAGATGCGACTCTTTACGTGTTATAAAATTGACACCGCGAAAATTAGCAAACCAAAATTCCAATAAAATCGATCGAAAAAACCACAGCTTAATTACTGGAAGCCTGGTGCAGTCTTATTTTAGAGCACATTACCTACCCTACACGATTGGCGTTACATGCCCTTTAATTTAATTATTTTTCAATCTACAGGAAATTGTCTTCAATCAATCATTGTTTTATTATACCAATTTTCATAACGTCTGAAATTGAAGGTGAGAATATAATCGTATATTTAAACAAATTTTCATAAAATTCTCAAAGATCTCAAGTTAATTTATTGTAAAGCTATTGAAATAAATAATACCAACCTAATTTGCAAGGAATTACTTAGTTTGTTTATTAGGGGGATGAATTTCAATTATACTGGCAATATAAAATGCTATACCTAATATTATTCAAAAACGGATTTGAGAATGAAATGGAAGTTACATTTCGAGGTACATCCTATCTTCATGCGATTGAGGTAGAAATGCTGTAAGTAATTAATATACAAGACGTTCACCGTAGAATTGATAACATAAAAATAAATAGAAATTTATCAAATCATCAACTCAGAGATTGCATTCGCGTAACTCCCGTTATTCAAAAGGACTGTATTATCCAAAGTGGTGGATGGCACCTGCGCCTTTTCAATTGTAAGAGTGAGAACATTTGCTACTGTACCAGATACATTAGAGTACAAATGCAGTAACTAGACCAGCTGCGACTAAATCCTAATAACTAAAAGTTAAACCTAAAAGCAAGTGTGGAAAGTCACAATGCGAAACAGCTCCGAAAAATGTAGAAAAACTATCCCCGTCCTCATTCAGCTCACTCATACCCGTTCTATAAATAAAACAAAATAAACAGGAACGAGGTAAACTAATTGGACTAATATTAATTAAATTTCACCATAAATCCCAAATTTTCCATTCATTAAAGGACATTTAAATAAACAGCGGATTGTTAAAAAATCTGCTGCGTGTTTCTTTTGCGTGCGGTTGTTTATAAAAAGCTTGCGTTTTGTTTGAATAAGACTTTGGACGATTGATGCGAAATCGAAGCGTTTGGTGGGCTTTCCATAATCCCGTACTCCAGAACCACTACGTGAAATCTTTTATAAGAGGTCGGCAACACCACGAAGCAGATCTACAGGCGTCGTTAGCGACCAACCGAACCTGAAATTCGACTCGGCGAGATAATAACATCCTGCGGCATTCGAGATCAGGTACGGACTTAATCCACACACGTTCTACCCTCCATGGTACTCTAATGAAAGGTCTCGCCAAAATGAATTGGTTTGTACAAACTATAATTTTCCTGCGCGACTCCTTTCCGAGATCGGTAGGCGGCCGGGGGGAGGAGGAGGGAGGGGGGTAGAAATTAACTTTAATTTCCATGGTACTCCAATTAAAGGTCTCAACACAAAGGAACTGTTTTCTAGCAACTAGCGCCTTACTTTCTGACTCCTTATCAAAAGGGGAAGGGGGAGGGTGGAACTGGTTTTATCCTTCATGGTGCCCTAATGAAAGGTCTCAACAAAAGGAATTAATTTCTGCCAACCATAGCCTCCTCCTCGACTCCTTATCGTGATCAGAGACATCCAATTAGTAGTTGGAGATTCAGAAGATGGGTATGATACCTATTTACGTTCCACTGGATAATGAAGAGATTTACGTTTTGGGCGAATTATCGGTGAACTTGCTTATATAGAATCACTTGTAACGTTGTATACTAACCTAATAAATTTAATTATCTGGCCAGTAGAGGTATTTTTTATCTTAATTAGGAACGAGCATCTTGTCTTTTTTGGAGTGTTCGTAAAAATTTCCTTCATTTCAGTATTTAATTATAATAATTATATTCAGTACGAGATATTTTTTCCACCACGGTTTACAAATCTTCCGTTTCAGTTCCATTTATCGTAAAAATTATCAGAAAAAAATCAATCCTCTCATTTTTACTCCCCTTATGGTATGTGGTGCCTAAACTGCTCTGCCCTTAGATAACTTCGTAATTATACTACGTTTGCTATAAAACAAGAAAAAAAAAGCTTATTTAGAGTATCAACTAAAAATGAATTCCATTAATAATATTTGGAGTGAACTTAGGAAAATGAATGTTTATAACAAATCGTCACGCGGAGATATTCCAACGTCTCTTTGCAATGTCAATGAAATAAATCAGGCATTTCTTAATACAGCTACTACTCCAAATGTGGAAAAGCTAGTTCATTTTTACAAAGGTCATTTACATTAAAGACTTTAAAAATAAATTCTCGTTTCGAGACGTGACACAAATTGAAGTTATAAGTCATCTTTACAAAATTAAAACTAAAGCTGTGCTAGACGGTGTTAGCTTAAAATTGATAATCCTATGTAGTTCCGTAATATTACCTCATATCACTTTCATAATAAACTTTTGCTTAAAGAATAACGTTTTTCCCAAGGTCTGGAAAAGTGCCAAGGTAATACCCCTGCCTAAAGTCAACCGACCACAATCATATACTGACCTTCGGCCAATAAGTATTCTGCCTGCACTATCAAAAGTCTTGGAGAAAATTATGGCGGAGCAAATAAAACATCACCTGAAACATTTTGACATTCTACCACCAACACAATCCGGTTTTAGACAAGGTTATAGCTGTACGACATCTTTGTTAAATTTAACCGATTACATTTTTAAGGCTTTAGATTCAGGGAACCTTTCGCTATTAGTTTTGTTGGATTTCTCCAAGGCTTTTGATACTATAAACCACCAAATTTTACTCAGCATTTTAAGCTACGTGGGTCTTGATGATGAATCTTGTACCTTATTGGAAAATTTTTTGACGGGTAGATCGCAACGGCTAAGTCTAAATGGCCTAACATCTAATGCGGCGACACTAACCTCTGGAGTACCACAGGGTTCAATACTGGGACCATTGCTTTTCATTATTTATACGTGCAATTTTGGTAAGTCACTCAAGCATACTATGTTCCATCAGTACGCAGATGATACTCAGCTGCAATATAATTTTAGTTCAGGTGATACTATAAATGCAAATATGCGTATAAATGAGGATGTTGAACGATTAGTTAAGACCTCCGAAGAGCACGGTTTGCGTATAAATCCTCTGAAGTCATCAGCCGTTCTTTTTGGAAGAACTAAAGCCAGAAACACTGTGGCTAATGACATTAAGATAACTGTGAAAAATGTTACACTTTCCCCAAGGCCATGTGTCAAAAATTTAGGTCTGCATATTGATGTAGATCTAAGATTTAGAACCCATGTAGCCCATATTGTTCAAAGAGCTTTCAGCAATCTAAAGATCATATATAATAATAGGCACATATTTAATAAAAGGATAAAAATAATGTTGTGTGAGGCTTTAGTTCTTTCACAATTTAGCTACTGTGATGTTATATACGGAGCTTGTATAGATAGTGTAGATATTCGGCGTATACAGAGAATACAAAACTCGTGTATGCGTTTAATTTTCGGAATTCGAAAGTACGAACATATATCTCACAAGCTAGAGGCATTGGGTTGGTTAAATATGGCAAATAGACGAAAGTTTCATTCATCTGTACTATTTCACAAAATAGTTGTAAGTAAAGAACCTGCATATCTATTTGACAAGATCCAATTTTGTACAAATTCAAGATAATATACCTCTCTAATAAAGCCTCCTTTTCACAGAAGTGCATTGTTTGAAAGATGTTTTTCCTATAACATTGCCAAGCTCTATAACGATTTACCTGGTGTCTTAAAAAATATGGCTATCAACATCTTAAAAAAAACTTGTACACTTTCCTGCTAAAATGTCAAAGTTCCTCGTAGCGTGTGATGAAGTCGTTATTTATTTCTTATCTAATACTTTACTTCTTTACTTCTACTATTACTCTTCCACTTACTTATTTACTTGTTATTTTCCTTTGTCGTTCTTCTTACATAAGATTAATAAGAATCCCAAATTGTTTCAAATTTTCTTCAGAATACATTTTATAAGTTTATATATACCTATAATGGTCAACACTATATAAGCAAGCACGCTTATACTAGTTATAATTGTAAATTCTTTTCTTTTTTTATATTCACATAATTAACTTCACGTATAATTTAATTTAATTTCTACAATGCAAAGGGTTAAGTGGAAGATTTCCCGTTAGCACCTGAACTTCGCCCTTTTAAATTGCGCACTTGTACATATTATTATTAAGATATTCTTGTTACCTTATATGATTAGCGTGATTTAATAAACGACATGATTATTATTATTATTATTATAAATCTCAAACATTCCAACTTTACCTAATTCTACCAAAAAATTTAATGCAAATTTAGAGCTACCGTTACAATATCAAAACCACTTTTTAAAAACTCACATATTTGAATTACGTGAAAGATTTTTGTCAAATAAGTACCTACTCATTGCTACGCTTATATAATTATAATTAGAACGAATCATTAAACATAACGAAATGGACAAACTTAACTTCCCATGTAACGGAGAGATTTTATAGTGAACATTAGGGCAGTATCCGGTGTGTAATTACAAACTGGAGCGTTATAGATACGATTCAATTTCAATGAGGTTTTCCGGCCGAAATTTAACTTGACTCATTAATGAATTAACGATAGATAAATACAAAGTGAAGACCCGCATAATTACCGCAACGCCAAACAGACCATTAAAAAATGGATGGCCATCAGAATGAATTACTGGAAAAAAAACGACAGTTTAATTGAAATCATAATTCGTGCTTAACGCGTCGGAAGACTTTTTTTCTGGAGTCCAATATAATTACAATGTCATTCAGAATTTTGCATGCGTCGCGGATTGCGGTTTTAATTGCCTTAATCGCAAAAAGAGTCGACATTATTTTTGGAAGCTGTAACGCAGCGGTGTCAAAGTGCTCAGGGAACCACGTCCCTTGGTTCGCCAATGATCTACTAACATTTGCAAACTTAATTTGAAAGGACACGAACGTCCGTCCAGTAATTAATTTAGTACCTCATTTATAAATATTCTATACCATTGAACGCATTTGTAGATTTCAGAAACCTAATTACTGAGCCACCATTTTTTATTGTACAATTTTCCAAAATTTTCCAAAAGTGGATGGAATATACCTTTTAACCTTTACTAAAATAATTATTATAATTAATAGTTGAACGTAGCAACCTTTAAGGTTGGAAACACTTTGTACAAATTAACTAACTTAATTATCAGCATTACATGGCAATTTAACCGAAAATTCCATTTCAGAGTTGCGAACTTAATTTAGTAAACGTTTTCATTGATATTTAGGCCGTATTACTTGCTTGAATGGTGTTGTTTTCGTAAATTATGGGAATTGCGGTTTGAGTCTAATTTCCTAAATTTCGCGTTTTCGATAGTTACGAACCGCTGAATTGTACAAGTAGGTAGGTAGTAGTTGTACTTAGAGCAGTTGTACAAACATATTCATGTATATAATCTAACAGGATTAACGGTTGATGTCAAAGTTCGGGTTTAATCCTTTAGGAAGGATTACTAGTAGGGGTTATTGAAATAATAATATCTGATAATGGTGCTTCACACGTATAGCTACCTACAAACCGAATGGTAATCCACAATTATACGTGCGTTTATGGATAATAAAGCGAATGTCTATATTTGAAAATAATTGATGAGGGTGTGTGATTTAATACACTTCACTAATCAAAGGTAAAAGCGTGATACATTTCTGGCTGACTTGTCGTTCAATGTTGGCAGTTGAATCTAAATTGCGTTTTGAGGTGAAGATTCCGTAATAAAACGACGTATTGCAAGAAATTTCACTATAAAAACTACGCGTTGAATTTAAATACAGAACTGGGCAGAACAATAACGGAATCGAAACTGTGTCTCAAGAAATGATGAGTAAATGTTTCAAATGCGTTTAATTGAAACAAAAGGAAACTTTGGAAGAGGAAGGAATGTTATTCCTGTCCGCGGGAATCCTTGCGAAATAGGGAGGTCATTTTAGAAAAATCAAAACCAATTTTTAAGGAAATGATACTTTCGTATAAATATTGGGGAAATTTACGCTAAGAAATTAAGAAAATCCTGACGAAGGTGTATGAGAGCCTCGATGAGAGCTTAGTGGAATCATTGAATAAAAACACTATAAGAAGCCTAATAGGAGGAAAGCAAATTCTCATTCTTCTCAGTTCAAGAATCGACACTATTGACAGTGTTTCCATTATATTCTCAGTTCAATCTCTGTCGCGCTTTATTTCCACGGGGTTAGGCTTCTTATAGTGTTTTTATTCAATGGTGGAATAGAAGTAAATTTTGGACGGTGGCAAAATTCTTGAGGAGTTTAAGGAAATTTGACTGAAACAGAAAGGACATTTGGGTTAGGAATTCTCGAGAAATATGAAGGAAATTTTTGGAGTAGACTAGAAAAATATGAACATGTTTACTTCGTATGTAATGTTGTCTTGCGGAAGTTTTATTTGGTATCGGCACCTACAGTAATTATGGGTCACCCTCTACGCGTCTACTTTCAATTATTTGTAACGTTAAATGTGGTTGTTATTTGAGATTGAAAACAACCTCGATCATATCATTTGAATTTGAAGTCACTGTTGATTTTATTTAGAATTATTTATTTAATGATGTTAATTGAGTTTAAACAATCGCCTTGTTTGTTTTGTTTATCTTATTGTAAAGTAGTAGTAAAGTATTGTAGAAATGTATCTTAGTTTATTCCGGTCATTGCGATTGCGTGTTAAATTTCGGTAAACGACGCATGAATTTTGATAAAGAAGTAAAGGCGGAAGGTGTAAAGACCAAGAGATGTTAAATATTAGAGAAAGACGTTTATCGTAAATTTGTTTGTGGTAGTTTTAGTTAAAATGTTTGGCGATTGGCAGTTTCCCGAATTTGTTTCAAGACAGTCGGTCTTTCCAGTTGTAAAGTTCTTGTAAAAGAAAAAGTCCTTAAAGCGCATGTTTAAGGGCAGTTTAAGCGGAAGCGTTTGTCTACAATTATCAAAAAGTATGTCGCAGATTTGTGTTTATCGAGCGTTTATCGCTTAAGAGAAACCTTTCTTTACGACCTTCAAGTATCATCTGTAATTAAAACGTACCCAGTGATTGAGGCTGTTGAGTTTTTGCAGGCGTTTTCTCAAATTAATAATATAAAGTCTTATAATAATAAAATACATATCATATTAAATAAAACCTTGAAATTCGTTTTGGTTTTTAAGAAAAAATAAAATTGAATTAGTGGAATTGTTGAAGGAGCTCGGTTTTAACTATGAGAGAATATGTGAAGGAGATAAGCCACCTTATGGAAAGCAAAATTCTATCGCAATTTTATGAAATGGTTAGTGAATACATCGCAGGATAAGGATTTCGTAGACTGAGAGAGAAATAATGGTTATCTGTTTTGGGACAGGAATTTGAGGCGCTCTTGCTTCTTTGGAAAACGTTCATGATGGGAGGAATGTAGTATTGTTCTGTGCAATTGTATGCGGTCACTATACCACCCAACTTTCAATTTTCACACCGTCATCTTAAAAATTAAATTTGCTAGCCTAGCTTCAAACATTCTACTATGAAATAAGAACAAAAATAGTTATTTTTCTTTGTGCGCAAAGATTCGTTTTTTTAATCGCATGAAAATATGCAATTTGCATTTGAATTCAATTAAATATAAACGAGAATTTGGGCTGTAATACAATAATTAGTGATTACTGAAACTAGGATACACGCGTAAGATTTCAAAACGTTGAATTCAAATACAGGGTGGGCCATTAGTGTGTGGGTGGAATATTGAGGGTTTATTAACGCCCATATTTAAAATTCATTGTCGGGGCATGTTGCAATTGTTATACAGGGTGATTTATATCAAAGTTGCATTTTTTTAAATGGAACTCCCTGTATATTATTACATATTTCGATTCCTTGGCCAATTTTAGTGTGATTTTTATGTATTACACATGATATCTAAAATGAGTCGTTTAGTAGATCCTGTAGTTCAGTAAAAATTGAATATCGCAGTTATCGTAAAACAACTTAGAAGGCCATGGCTTTGCCGTGGTATTAAGTAATCATAAAATGTACTAACATACGCCGAACGACTAAAGTTCCTTTGTGTTAAAAGGAATCACTACGTCAATTTTCAAAATTTCAATAAAGGGAACTTGATTTTTTTAATTAAAGTACCAAGTTTTTAACGATGTAAGCATGTCGATATTTATCTTTTACATATTTTTTGTAATTCAACAATTTCTAATAATTCACAATTTTTTCGATTTTCAAAGCCTCCCAGTAATTAGTAGGCCGTTAAAAATTATAAACAGTTGAAATAATTTACTCCAAATCAAACAAAACAAAAACTCAAAAGTCATAAAATTCAAATTTTAAACGAAAGAAAAATAACAATTATTTCAATAAATTTATTTATTTATTATCACTCTTGTTCTGCGCCCTCACAGGATTATTTGAATTGGTGTTTACAACTTTTAACGCCCTATTGATTACTGAGAGACTTTCAAAATCGAAAAACACTGAATCATTAGAACTTGTTGAATTACAAAAAATAGGGAAGACATGCTTATATCGTTAGAAAGGTAATAAAATCCTGCATTTTATGCAATAGAAAAACTTGGTAGTTCCATTTAAAAAATCCAGTTACCTTTGATTGAAATTTTGAAAATTGACGGAGTGATTTCTTTTAACACAAAGTAAGTTTAATTTTAGCCGTTCGGCGTATGTTAGTACACTTCATGATTAGTACCAATGCAAAGTCACGGCCTTCTAAGTTTAATTATAACTGCGATATTCAATTTTTACAGGACTACAGGATCTACTTTTTGAAAAAACGACGAATTGTGGATAAACGACTCGTTTTAGTTTTCATGTGTAATACATAAAGTCACACTAAAATTGAGCAAGGAATCTAAATATGTTATAATATACAGGGAGTTCCATTTAAAAAATGCAACATTGATATAAATCACCCTGTATAACAATTGCAATTTCGTTGAAAATATTTTTAGATTGTAGCCTTAAAGGTCCTTCGACATTCCCCGACAATGGATTTTAAATATGGGCGGTAATAAACCCACAATATTCCATCCGCACGCTAATGGTCACCCTGTATAGTAATTGTTTATTCAAAATTATTGCATTGAACTGGTCTAAATTAAATTGCACGTAACTTTCTCGAAAATGCTTATAACAGCAGTCAGCTTTATTCTACTTTCGGTGTGTCACTAATACTAGGTTATGAGTAATCATTATGTGGGTAATTGTAGATCGATTAACAATGAGCAATTAATTATTAATTATGAAGCGTTAGGTATCGGGGTGTGGTGCATACTTCACTTTAATTTAAATGTAATTTCTACAATTTATAATTTATAATAACAATATTTTGTAAGACATTAAAAATGAAGTTTTGTGTTTCTACATAAAATTTACCCCTGGAAATATCACAGGGCAATATAAACGTTTCTTCTACAACGTCTATAGTACATAATTTAAATCATCTAAGCCTTGGAAATTGCATTAATTTTGAGGAGCTTGGTTTTCGGAAACGTATGTAACAAACCAAAACGTGTAACTTAAACTCTGTAAAATAGAAAACAGAAGTCCTGCTTTAGTTGTAAACATACCCGATTAGAAAAAGCACTCAGAAAGAACTTTTCACAATCGCTCATTTGGAATATTTCCGAATCTATAGAAAATGTGTCGCAATTCGACCACGAAACGCTTCAAGCAGTCGCTCCTTTCATAAATACGGAAAATGGGTTAATCAAGTAGTTGGTATAAATAAATATGGGGAAATTTCGAGCAGTATTGGAAAATGTCTTAATGTGGTCGATGCAAAGTGATTGCCGGCCACTGTTTAAGACGGCCCTCGGCTACCCTTTTAGCAGACTCTAGTTCAAGATTTACAGGAATCAATATCGACTACAACTGTTCCCGAATGTTGTCACAAAGGATTCTAGAGGTTTTTTGACAGCTGTAGAAAGAATCTATTTATGGTACAATGCACCAAAAGAGGCATCTGCATGTTTCATTTCCAGGTATGCTTTACATGTCACATGAAACACGCCAGAGACAGTGCTCATTTTGCAATTTAATTCCTGACGTTATCACAACGCTTCCTCGATGTAAAGCTATAACAGTTCTGCAGTAAACCATACAAACATCTAATTTCCAACGTAAAATTGCGCTATCAACAAAATCCAGCACAGTATCGTTGTGTGCTTGATTTCTGAAACAGAGATCGCAAATGGGCCGATTTATGCTGGCTATAAAAATCTAATAAAACCCCGCTGCTTTAATCCGTGCCGATTTTCGTTATCCAAACTAATTAAATTATGAGCAGTATTCGGAGGAGTGCAATCAAGATTGATTAAATTTTCAATTGGGGAAATGATAGTAATTCTATGTTTTTAATGAATCAAAATCAATACACGCTTTACACTTCATTTTGATTAAAATTTCGTTTATCTCCGTGCAAACTTTAATTAACGTCACGTCGAGAGTTCGAAAACACATATTCGCGTAGAGATACAATTGAATGTGTACCAAACCTCAAAGTGGAAAAACTTTATTAATAATACGGTCGCACCGTTAGGGGTTGCCATAAGGTGTCGACGAAGACGTCTCATAAAACCCATCAGGTGCTGCATGTATTGCTATTAGCGTTACACTCTAAAAACATGGAAAAAGAAAACCCCCCTTCCAACATCGGGTCGAGTTTTATTTAAAATCGGTCCGATTTATGTCTTTCCCACAGAAAAATTGTAATTTTAAAATTTAGTTTACATTTCTGAATGCAGAAGGCAATATAAATATTCAATAATACTAACCTGCTGGCGCAGATATAAAACTTGTTTTGATGGAGACGCATACGATGCCCTCCGTCGTTTTCAACGTTTGGGATTTGCTACCTAAGCTTTTAATATCCAATGCAAAAAGAATTGACATGGGGCGGTACATAACAGATAATAGAAATGAGACATCTTATGACCAAGGCGAAGATTAATAGCGAAGGAAACCGTACAACGCTTTATCTTTACAAACTCCGATAATTGAAAGCAAACAGAATACTCGATACAATGAATTCAGTCCAAACAAACCGTCGTATATATTATTGTGATATGTGCAGAAGACGAAGATTGCAAGAAATATTGGAAAATAAATGTTTCCTTTGAAGAGCTTTAACCAACCACAAAAGTTCGGAAATATGAACCGTATTCAAACTTCATTCAACTTCATTAATGTAAAGAAATTGGAAAAAGTTATTATTACAACACTCGTTACAACATTAAAACGTGGACTTCATACACTTATTTGGAATATATATGTTACTTTGCACACGGAAATAACAATAATTCTAATTAGTCTGTTTAGGATATTCCATTTGGTCAGCTATTTGGATTAAATTAAAATTTCTGTCGATGTCGATCCATAAATAAGAAAGTGCTCAATTTTTTTTACCACGCGTTTTCATAGAGAAACGGTTTAGAAGAAAATAGTGCAGTCACAAGCCATTGAAGTACCATATCCGATATCAGGTCCTTGTATACTGGATTAAAAGTACATCGATTAGTACCAGTAATATTACTGGTAAAAAGAAGGTAAAACTTGGAAAAACTAATGCGAACTTTTCAAAATTAAATGAAAAAGTTCGATTCTTCCCCCTTCTTATCGAATTTCAACAATGGATATTGGGAAACGAGATATATTGCAACGCCTATCATTATTTAACCATTCAGTATGGTTTGTAGAAGGACATTAGCCACGGAAGCTACACTAATATCCCACTGTTGGGTGTCATTTTGCATTTCGTTTGACAATTTTATTTGTTTTTTAAACGAGAAATTGCAACGAGAAAACTGTATCATAAAAATGGTTAACAATGCCTTCGACTAGCTCTTACGGTTCCCTATTAAACTTTAGCTCTTTTACTTCCCTGGTTTACAAAGAGATTTCCTGTCCTTTATCTGAAAATTGTCTACAAGTGGGTTCTTTTGACTGTGTACTGTCCAGCAAAATGATAACGCCAAAGTAACACATTACTGTATACTGACAAAAAATCGGAAAATATTAGGGGTATTTACTAAAATCCAACCTGTCACAAATTGGGACTCTTAAAGTTTACTTCGGGATGACCAGCTTTTTTCTTACTTCTAATTACCTTAATGATTTCAATTTGATTTGCTAATAATTTACAGGAGTACCTTTACACTTCGAACACACATTCATTCTTAATTTCACATTGACAAATTAAGTTAAGATAGTTCTGAACTAGGGTTCCTTAACAGTGAAATTTAGTGAAATCGCTTTCATTCCGAAAGAGAAAAATTGATTAGAATTGACAACAAATTCAATAATGCCCATTAAAAAGAAAATATTTTACATTGTCCTCGATTACTTTAAGCTCTCTCATTTAAACTCTTATTACTCGTAATGATACACTAGTCAAAATGTACATTTTTAGAACGAATCGTAAAGCTGTTGATTGAGTTTGTTCAAAATACAAAAATATGACTAACGTCGTTATTTACAATTTTTTTTTTCGAGTGGGAGATCTGAAAAATTCTTACGGCTAACTTTGCTGAATCGTCAACCTAGGTGTTTTCAACTAGAATGCATACTTAGAACACTCGGATTTGAAATTACTTCTAAACGATGACCCTTTGGATTTGATGTTTTGACGATTGATTCGGAAATACAGGCTGTCCCATCTACACACTCAATCTAAATGTATTGTTATTAAAACTTGATTTGACGTTTAGGAAATGTCTTTTACACTGACTGCCTTTTTCTTAGTGGCACAAATAATGAGCTTGAATTTTACTAACAGTTTTCTTTGTTGTAATTTCGTTTTACACAAGAACGAATTTCAACTTCCGTTTACTTTATGACACTGTGTCTTAGGAATTTGCTGATGAACGCGTTTGTTTATAAAGAAGGACTGTGTTTTTACTAACTGAAATAGGTACGGTTACGAGCTTTTTCATCTCCCACAATGGAATCCGTAAATATCCCTTGGTGTAATTTTACACCATACTTTAATCTCTTGTGAACTGGCGCCTTTTTGATAACTATTCGTAACGATTTATGTACGCAATTTACACCAAAAATCAAATTTGGACTTTATCGCAATATCTCTGCTTGGGAAACAAGATATCAAAATGCGGTTTTCACTGATATTCTCACTTTTTCATCCTATTTGATAATATCATATAATAATTATATCGTTCCATTTGAAATTTTCAAAAAAAACCTGCAATGTTTATGGTAATGTCACATCGCGCCCTCTATACAACTCATCACATTTACTAAAAAGACTCTATTCATGGTAAAATCTGATTCCACGAAGAGTTCTTTCCAACAAGACCTATTATCAAAGAGTACCTTTCTCTTTGCCTATCAAGGTGGTACCTATTATGTGAAAATCCGTTAACCTAAACCGAAGTTACATTCAATCCCTAAAGAGATGTTCCCCTTCCCCAACCCCTCATATTTTATGAGGTAGAGCAATAAGTGCTGCATCAAAATGATCCAAAAATTGAAGGAATGAAGTTAAATGTAGAAAAGTCGCAGATGATGAGATTTTGGAAGGGGGTGGAAGGAACAGGGAGGGAGGAAAGAATAAAAGAGGCTGAAGAAATAATGGTACAAATTGTGCAACAAAGAGAACTTAGGAAAAAGGGGGTGGTAGCGTGGAGATGGGATGAACTAAAAAGAATACAAAGAAGGAGGAAGAAGGAAAAATAGAGAAGATGTGGATAACCTCGAGACGCAGGGCGGAAATAAGGTTCGAGGAAAGAAGTTATTTGTTAAAAAAATGCTTGACGAGGATGAACGCAAAAGGAAGGTGAAAGAACAAAGAGAAAAATATGAAAAAAAATGGATACGGACAGACTGAGGTTTAAGAGAGAAAAGGAGTAGGAAAAAATGAGCTGACAAAAAGGGTCCTGGATGCACAAATACAACAACAGAGGATGAAGATATAGAGCGCACGATTAGGTAGTTACAAGAATCTAATAAGAGAGTGGTGACCAAAATATTTATGGGAGGGAATAACCACCAAGATGTAAAAATGAGGAAAGCGTGACAAGAAGAAGTAAAATTCCGCTGACTCACAATCCTGAGAACGATCTCACGCCGAAGTTAAGATAATATGAACCAAATCCTCGGCATCGCGTTGCCGAGATTTCCGAAAGGTATTAAACAAGAATGCTGACGCAGAAAAAAGTGCTTCCAATCTACTACAGCTTCCAACAGAATCGTTGCTATAGTTTAGTGGATTTCTACCACAATAAGTAGGTACCTCCTTTAGAAGAAGACTAAATTTAGCGTCTCCATCTGTGAATACAGACTTACATTCGGCTTTTGTACTACAATAATTAGTAATAAATAATTAATCAACCATGATTAAGCACTCCTTGTGTATGTATGCAACAAGTAAAGTAACATGCAAATGTGGTTGGAACGTGAAAAATGGAGTTTACTATCTAAAGCGAGAACATTTTTAGCTACTTCCAATAATGGAAAAAAAGGCAATTAAAATGGCGAATAACTTCCATGGCGACCATTGTGAATTTTAAGACAAAAAAGAACTTAGCGCCTGTAATTGCCGATTACGAATGAGTGTTAACACACACAATTTAATTGCATTATGTCCGAATCAGAGCAGTATCACACATCCCAAGACCTTTTTCAAATTGAATTTTAAGCGTGTTTATATAGGCAGAAGGTGGGTAAGGTTAAAAGCCATTTCAAAAGGTACGCGAATACGTAATTGGTGCGTAAAACCTTTTCCCACATAAACAAAAATCTGTTATGGATTTCAATTTGAACTTGTTTGCAATTTCAAAGCCCCGCGAGAATAAATCAATTTTATGCTTACCTACGAAATTGTCATCGCTTTTGCTGTATAGATACCCGAGTTTCTTCACAGCTTCAGCAGATTCAGAAATTTTCTGTTTATTTAAGGCAGTGTACACACACCGCAAAATTAAATTTCTCAATGTTTGGTTTATTTGAACGATACGAATGGTTTCATAGGTACCCAATTTGATTCGTTAATTAACTTATAATTGAAAATTTAAACAAATAAATAACTCTGCGGCAATTTTTTCGTGATAACTTTACTTTTCCCGAATGAATTTTGATTTTGGGTGGCCCAACTGTGACTGATTAATGAACTTATAATAATTACGGTTAGGAAAGGATTACAATGGATCTCGCTCGTATAGACCGAAAGATATCGACAGATTTTGTGCAACTATTTTTAAACATCAGTCACCGCAATTTTCTCTTTATATAGGTTACAACTAGCGTGTAAACGTTTATCATACGTCTGTCCATTCTATATTGAATTGTTATAATTATATCGTCACTATATTCACCAATTGACGTTTGTACAAACTTTCACCAAAAACCGCCACCTTGCCGATGTTCTAAGTGTGTTCAAAAAACCTCAGCCAACCCCTGAATGCATTGAAGCAGCAGGGAAGAGTTTACTTGTCAACTTTTACGCCTGTACGGCTTCACAGAAAGGGCTGAACCGTCGATAAACCGCCGGAGATACATTAAGCATTTTTTCAGAGCTTTCCAACGACGTATCACACGTGGGAGGGTGACTATTTAAAATTTAAAAGTTGAGGTGACTGAGGCGCAGGGGATTGGAGGGGGTGCGTCGCCAACTATGTCATTGTCATTCTCCCTCCGAATTACCGAAACGGATTTTGATTTTTTTAAATATCTCGTTTATTTACTAATTCATGGGGGGTGGTAAGTTTTCAAATTGCCATATGAAGAATACAGGAAATTTTGTCTACTTTAATTTTGTACAGAATGGGGTTGTCGAAAAACACTTCCTCTCTGAGATATCAGTCAAAAAGTGAGAAAAGTGCCAAAATTTAGACAAATTAAAGTGCAAAAAACACAGTTCCTGGCAAAATTTTTTCCTGCAAATTCCAAATTCATGTTCAGCGACCCAAAAAGCTTAATGGGCGAGAAAATAAAAACTATACCAAAACTTTCCTCTGTAAATCCTAATATTTATGTCTAGCCTATTTGTAGTAGAACTTCTTTCTAGCTTGTTTCGGTTTTAGCATTTTTTGTAGTATACCAAAAAATGATGTTATAGAAAATAATACGCATACAGGGTGGGTCAACTTTCCGTAGACGGCCGACAGCGTCCAAGTGGTTGAGATAGTTATCATGTATTTATCAAAAGTTTTGTGGTACGAGAAGCTTTATAACCTAAAAATAGTTTTAATCGTATACGATCTTTCAAAAAAGTCGTATGTCAAGGTTTTTTTTAATGGAACACCTTATATGTTATTATATTTCTTAACAACCCTTAATAGCAGAATTGTTTTGTATGCTGTTTTCAGGCGAGGAACTGACCGGCGGGATTTTTACATAATAAGGTACAAAACACCAAGATATTTCTAGATTTCCTTAACATTTCACGAAATATTCAGTAAACGCATTGAACTTCCGTTTTACTTTTGATTAGAGGCACTCAAACAGAGCGGAATTAGCGTGAGGATTTCGGAAACAGATTGACATATTTAATGTGAAGTTAGGCGATACATATACATACAGGGTGGCACAACGAACACGAAACAGACTGAATAGCTCGTAAGGAAATAGTTTTTGGAAAAAACGCAAAAACATGTTGATTTTGGTTGGAAGGGGGGACATCTTTGACTAAAACATTTACACCTCTGGCGTCAACCCCCTAAGCAGGGGTGCCACCCCTTCAACAGTTTTAAATTAAACGTTGGGGCACACATCATTGGGAAGGGCTGTTAATTTCCTGCACGCCTATGGTTTACTTTTCAAATTTTATCGATTCTTTTGGAAGATACACTTGAGTGTAGGATGCTCTTAAGATAAAGAACTAGTAGCATCCAGACGAACGGACGGACGAAGTGGGCACATAGCGCATTTTTTTATTTTTGTAGAAATGCGCTAAAAATACGTACAAATCCGTTAATAGTTTGGGCTTGTGTTCAAGACAACCAAAAATGATTTTGCAAATCGGGTCGCATCGAACGATTCTTTAAAGCTTGAAGTTTTCTTATGCTTGTATTTAACCAAAATGTATGATTTTTATTAATCAGAGTTCAAGGGCCTATTATAGAGTTACCTTTCTTATTATATTTCGGGAGTTATTCCATTTAACTAAAAAATCATCGGAACAATTTTTTGAAATGGTTGTCTTGGGGTTCCGCCATCTGTAAAAAAAAATGAGAACGCTCTGGGAGTCACTCAGTTTGAAAGACAAAGAATCTTTTTGTAAATTTGTTTATTTAATTACGCAGTAGCTATAAATCCTACGGTAATCGGATTTGTCATATTGTTTTGTTATCAAATATAGTGACCAAATACGGATTTTTAAAAAGATCGGATGAATTTTTCTTAGTAATAACAAATTGTTAATTTTCGGGATTTCTTTATATTTTTCCATATAAAACAATAACCTTTGAAAATGAACGTTCCATACAAACTACATACGAAATTCGATTCTAAACAAGTTCATTTCTATTCATTTTTTTGCTCAGAGCAATAGTTAACGAGATAACGGGATTTTTCGTTATGGCTGGCAGGCCGGCTGTCCGCGTGAGATCTCCACAACTACAATAGCTAGAGAATTCAAATTTTCACTAAAAGCTTTCTGCTATAGTGTAGATGTGCAGGCACTAGTCTATTTTGAGTTAGATTACTTGTGAGATCGATAATTGAAGAAAATAATTTCGATATGGGTTTCGGAGGTGCTATAATTTTACCGTTAGATAGCGCTACCAGTATAAAAACTTATTATTTACTTTGTGATTTGTTTTACAAAATGAAGACGTACCGTCAATTGAAATTAAATAAAATTAATTATTTAACGCAGCCAAAATTACTCGTGAGATCGATAATTTTAAACTTCGCTAATAAAATACTGACCTGCATTACCAAAAATGCGCTTTAATCATGCATATGCTGATTTACAACTTGTTTTACATAGAATGCACTTGGTTTCGTTAAGTGAAATGACAACATCCAGCCCAAACCGTAATTTGACTGGACCAATTCGTCCACGTGTAAGACCTTAGTGTGAAGAAATGGGTTGGTAATTCAAAAATTTAAAACTTTCCAAAGTAATTCAATTCGTCTTCAGTTGTTACTCGAAATATGCGGTATTGGTATTTTTTAAGTAGTATTTTGGAACGGAATTTCAATATTAAGAAGTGGTGGTGACGTGGCGCGTTATCTCTGTACACGGGGCAATTTATGATTCTATTTCAGTCAAATATTCTAATTAGGTATAATACGTACCTAAGTAATTGTTTTTTGGGATTTCTACCATTTTAATCGCCCTATGTGTGACACTAAATTCACGTTAAACATGAGTAGCATACTACATTCTGGACGTTACCTATGAACTTAAAACGCCCATTAAAAAAACCAACCTTCTGCAAAAAGGTTTTGCGAACATTTTTCTGAATTTTTGTGGTAGATGCATTTAATTACATTGACTTTTACTTAACACCCGAATTAAACAAAGTAAAAACTCACCCTTCAGTCCTATTAGGTAATTAAGTTTTACCAAGGGAAAAAACCATTGGAAGAAGCAATACACTTCCACTGCACTACTGTCGAATTTTCGCGCATGACTGCGTAATAAGAATTTTAAGGTACCTACACCGATATCAGGTGAGGCAGAGAATGAGTGTATACAGGATTTCTTATCTCTAATCGCCATTGAAAAGTGAAATTTATTCACAAATTTAGAAAACAACTGTTGACTAAGCGTTTTGAGTACAGCTACCCGAAATATGTATAACTATACATATGTACAAATTGCAGTTCCAAGATTGGGCTACTAATTCAAAAGTTACAGCCCTTTGAATTTTCTTTCGAAATTGGTTTCTAGTCTATAACTTTTGATTGAGAAGTCTGATCGAAAAAGTACGAATTGTTTTGGATTCTACGCACCAAAATTAATAAGAAAAAGTGTTTTCCCGAGAAATTTTGGTGCAGTCGACTTTTGGTAAAAAAGGAAGGTTATACACTGCCTTTTTTTGAGGCCCTAAAAAAAATTGTCTCAGATCGACCCGGGAAAAAATTTTTCTTATAGAATGTGGCCTGTAGAATCCATAATTTCAAACCGTTCCTAGATTGGGCTACTAGTTCAAAAGTTACAGCCCTTTGAATTTTCTTTCGAAATTAGTTTCTAGTCTAGGTATAACTTTTTATTGAGAAGTCTGATCGAAAAGGTACGAAGTTTACACAGTGAATTGAGCGTTTTCTGTCTAGTACTTGAGGCTTTAGATTTTTAATTGTTGCTTCCGCTATCTTATTTTTTAAATTATACTTTTAATTCCTACACCTCAGGTATCTATTTTATGGAAATTTACAAAATACCTAGCATTTTTTCAAAATAAGCATCGAAATTCTTCGAAATCTATTCTTCGAAAGAAGACCGCACAAGAAATAATTTCAAGTTAAAGTTACGTATAATAGCCATCATTTCAAAATTTGAAGGTGGAATAAAGTACACCAATTATTTTATACGATTCTAAAAGGAAGTTGCTAACGAAGTATAAAGAACACTTGCACTTTTAAAAGCAAAAAATTCGAAAATACGTTAGAAAGCGTATTGGCTGCTTTGTATTTTAACTTGATGCTTTTAATTAGGAGCCTGAAAATTGAACCAAAAGTAATGTCCAGTAGAGGTTTCAAGCAAAAACTTTTAATTTTAGTTGAAACCTATCATTTTAGAATTTGTGACATGATGACCCACTTGCAAGATTACTCTCTAATATTTATGCGGCTCTTGCCTCTTCACAACCTTCAGTGGCTGTTTTCTTGGATCTTGCAAAGGCGTTCGATCCGGTCTCATACTCAATTTTTTTGAAAAGCTAGTTTTTAAATTTTGATCGAGCTAGTAGTCTCTTATGGCGATAGGAATACTTAGGAATAAGTCAAACAATCCATATCGTATACTACTTGTCTCTGCCGGTACGTTATCTAAAGTGATTTTTAAAAAAAGTGTTCGCCACTTTGTTCCTTAACTCATGAAGTACCTATATTGTTTAAATCTGTGCCTATATACACAACAAATTTCGTGGAATTCTCTCCATGTTCGTTGTCCGGCCAAGAATTGCAGTAGAATTTTTTTTGAATTTACAAGAACTAATTTCAGATTCGTGATTTTCATGTTCAAAAACCCCCATATACCAAATTTCGTTGCAATCAGAATTTTTTTTCGCACTCCCATTTAGAGGTACGCCCTTTCGTGATAGGAATTTTGAAAAATCGGAAAGAGCATACCCCAAAACCTATTCAAAGCCACCAGTCTTTGTAGCTGTTATGGTTGCTGAGAAAAATTAAAGAAGAAATGCAAATTACTCCATTTTTATGGGGGTGATTCCCAAGCGAAACTCGTTGACCCCTCGGTTTATTTGGAAAGTGCATGTTTTGATCCCGTCTACCCCTCAATTTTTACATAGTTGTGTGTAACACCCTGTATAAGAAAGGTAGATTTCAACATATGGAGGTCAAGGGTACACGATTTTGGAGACAATTTATGGTATGAAGTTTGGAATATTTAAATTTCAATTTAGCAAATTACCAACATTTAAGAATTGCGAGTTGAGGGGCGCACAAAACTATTTCGAGTAACGATTCTATAAGTTATTTGTAACTTTAAACTTCAAGTGGAAATGGTTGTGGAAAATATTATTCAAGTGGAAAGTCAAAATTCAAGAAATTAGGATTTCTCGGTTACGAAACGAAACGAAATTTAAGCCACGATTTTGAAACAAAGTTTTCAGTTGAAGTCTGGAAGCCTTTGGTAATTTTAAATTCCAACCCTTGTTAAAACTCGAAGCATCGCAAGAGTATACAAAAAATTATTTTCAGCAGAACCAGTTAGAATAAAGAATTGAACCACAATGTACACGTTCTTACATTTTGAAACGCTTAGTTTAGTTTCTGCAAATAATTCTGACAGGTCGGTTTCTTTAAGAATATCAAAATTACTTCAAACTAATTTTTTTAATGAAAATTCCTAAAAATAATCGGCCGCTACTTTTATACACTTAAAAAATAAAATAATTTACAGTAATTGACGTGAGTACCTAATAATCTCTCTTTGAAAAGGTAGTTTCACTTAGAAATATGGGAATAGATTGCTCCTCCGCCCCGATAACTTTATATTTTGGGATGAATGTCAAACAAATTGTCCATAAGTATTGCGAATCCCAACAAACTAGCTTGCTTTAGTTTCGCAGAAGTAGTTTGCCCAATTAATTGAGATTTTTGTTAGTAAATGCGTCAATTATTGTCTCAAAGTTTCTTGCCGAATGCCGATAGAAATGATATGAAACTGTAAAAATTGCGTATTTACGGCACGCTACAGCGACGAACTATTTCTTCAATAACTTATAAGCTCATTCTCGTCATTTAATTTAGTAAAGCGCTACGATATTTACGTATATACCGCCGGGATTTGCCTATTTTCGTGAATATAAATTATGCTAAAAGCACCAAAGAACGTTAGAAGCCGTATTGTAGAAAGAAACAAAAATTGCATTTGAAATTCAATTTTATGCTTCGCGGGGTTTACGACGGCCACGCCAATAGCGACTCAATACCGAACTAGAATATTCTTTGATGTTTCAGTATTGAATTGTCAGTCGATATTATTTCCCTTACTATGATGTTATTTTGTTAGGAAATTTTGACGGAAGATGGTTGGATTTGGAGGCGCTCTTGATGTTCGCCTCAAGGCGATTGCAAATTTTTATTACATTTCGCTTCTTTTAGAGGAATGTGTACCTATCTGTCGATGAAAGACGCCGTATATAGATTCTTTACCATATTGAGAAAAATAGTTTTTTTAAATGAACACGAATTGAAACCAAAATATTACAGGATTCAGTTGTAACCGAGAAAAGTGAGTCCATCATAAAGTCGTTGGTGGAAAATTCCAAGCAAGAACGTGGCTTCTATTTTTTTTTCAATTTCATCATTAAGAAACTCCTAAATTGGTAACAACGGTTTAATAGCATAACCTCTATTCATGATTAGTTCAAATCGTAACAGGATTTAAACTTCAGAATGGGAAATCCCTGAATGTTTTATTTCAATTTTAACGGTTTATGGTGAAGTAAATTTTTTGCCCAAAATGTATCACGGAAAATTTATGCATGAATTAGTTAGAAGATTTTCCAATATTGACTTCGGAATTGACACTTTTTTCACTCTTCTAATCGAGTTTATGCACGAGTATAGGTCACAAATGGAAATTTTCTCCGACTAATACAACAATTAGACCGACTCTTTAAAGGAGGTATGTGTATCAACTTTAAAATTGTACTGAATATAAATAGCAATAAATATAATTTACCTTACTTATACGCTATCTAAATGTACCCCTACGAGCATTTCAATCTTATACAATTGGATCATCCTCTATCTAGGATTAGTGGAAATGGTAATTTGTTGGTTGAGAGGGAAGTTTTTGCAATTACCCTTAAAGCACAATATCGCTATCTAAAAATGGAAATCCGGTCAATTTATGCACATTTACTTTAAGCTATTACTAAAACATCGTATAGAATTTTCTCCTGAGGAGGATAAACTGAATGTTAAAAAAGGACAGTTTAGAAGGGCCACTCTTGAGGTATTAGCCGGTTAGTTTTCGATGGGTTGCGACGTTTACGGTAGATCCAACCCTTCTGCTTTCGTAATGTAACTTTTTGTTAAGTAATTGTCACTGCCACTCTAACTTGATTTTCTTTGACGAAACTATTTATCTCTACAGGGATATTTTCCACTATGTGCAAGCCCTCCTTCTACACATCACCAAACATTCAAGCTGCCTAACTTATCGACGGATGAGATCCAGATTATTTTTACTTCGCATCACAGAAATAAAACGCACATAATTCATTTGGGAAAATTGAAAATAAACAAAAATTTGACTTTGGTTTTGATTTTCAACACCTAAACAGGCCAGATTACTCCCGTCCTAAGAGCGCTTAAACTTATATACTTATCTATGTTACCAGGTTTAATAGAACCATTTTACTTAATACTGAGCTACCCTTAAGAAATTCCACTTACAACCACACAATAGTTTAGAAAAAATCAACCCCATCCAAGGGCTCTCGTTATAAAATTTAACGGTTGTTTAAAAGTGCGTACCATTTAAAATAACAAAGTGTGTGTAAACTAAGACCAATTCCTTTTGTAGTAATTTTCGTTAAATAGGTATCCTGTATCGGTTCTTCGTTAGGTGGACCTTTAATTTACTACAATCTTACTACTCCGGAAAAGGGGGCGCAAAAACCTTTAGATTAGATTAGAAGACTTGAGTAAAAACAAATTACCTACCAAGAAACAATAATCATTTTTTAAATTGTGTAGCAGCGTCTTTCAAAGCAATATGGCTGTGGCGTACCTATACTTATTTTTCATCAACGACGTCTAGTACGAATTTAATTTTAAAGCTTTTCACTTAAACTTCCCGTTTTTAATAATTTAAAGAGGAATAAAACATTTAATTAAACACAAATTACGGAAACACGACGAATTCTTCAGCCATAAGCGTCTTGTCGCAAGCAATTAATCGTCAACAAAGTAATATATTGAGATCCATTAATAACGGGGAGTAATAACGGGAGCGCTATTTAAAGCGATGAAACGTGTTACAGGTTCATCATGGTTTCGTTTGATCTTTCTACTTCAATATGTGGCCCTTAATTAATTTACAGCAGGTATATTAATTTATCACTTTAACCTTAATTTATGTGCGCCAGACTAACGTCAGCGAAAACTTTGCTGGTCCTTATTAAATTTGCCATTCTCCCCAATTTTCTACTTAACGTGAAGCTAAATGAAAATATTAATTAAAGTAGGTATGTAGGTGTTCATACACACATTACAGCCCTACTGAAATGGCATGTTTGGTGCAAAATGAACTTTAACAAATAATTGTCGTGAGGTTTTTCTATGGGATTAAGAGGCGCGGACTTGTCATCCTATTGGATGAGTGACAGGGAATTGTTTAGTCAATAACGCCAATGGTGCAGCATTTCAGTTGCAAATCCTCTACTAATTCCCCTTTATTAGTCGCCATAGTAAAAATCTGTCAAATAAAATGGCACGCAGAAGTCTGGCAACTAGCTAATTCTTCTATAGCCATCAGCAGCGGCCAATCGATTAAAAAATAAATTTTTAACGTTTATTTCTCTTTTTTATGGTGGGAAGCGCCATTAATCTCCCAACCATCACATCGTTTTATTGTAATTATAATTTGCAATCTCCTCACTACTTCTATTGACTTTATTTCATCGCGCTCCAGTTAGGCCAGTAAATGAACGTGGAATACGGCGATACTGTGTAATTTTCCGCGTCTCCACCGAATCGCATGAAAATTTGGATTTAGGTCTACTTACCATCCACTTCAAAGTTGAACTTGAGCCCAGGGTTGCTTTTACTTGGGGGGTGAATGCCACCCCTTCTCGGGGGGGAAAAAAGATACGTTCAAGCATCAAAACTAAGTGAGTTACGCACAAAATAAAGTTGGTCCTTTTTTTTTGGTAAAAAAAATTGAGGAAATCACCCCCTATAATTAGCACCCTAATTGTAATTAAGCGTTACCGCTTTCCAGTTTACTTTATTTATGTATGGTTGATATGATCTGTAAGTTTGACCGGAGCAAAGTGGTTAGTTTTGAAAAAAATGTAGTTTTGAAGTAAAAAAAAAAATTTTGAAATTTTGAAAAATTGCCTTTTTTTGCCAAATAATTATTAGTGTATTAGTTTAGTTTACACAGTAGGCAATTTTGATGCGAGGAACTTTTCTTAAAAACAAAATGAAAGGTTTTTTCAAACACTTTAAAAAAGTATTCATAAGTTTTCCCCGAAAAGTGCTTCATTTTTTGAGTATTTCACGTTGAAGTACTCGATTTGGAATTTGACGAATGAGAACCTACTTTTCATGAGCTACAACTTTGTTTCTACTGGGTCTACAGACTTCATATACAGGGTGATTCCTATAGTACCTGCCACCGTTTGGGAGCGTATAGGGGGTGCCTAGGGGAGTATTTTGATATAGGACACTTGGGTTCGGAAATCTAAAATAAGGGCGCCAGAACCAAATTTATCTTCTGGAATTTCACGCCTGTATGTAGGCAACCCAACCGACCGACGTTTCGCGCGGAGCGATGCAGAGCGAGTTAGCGCGAGGAAGCGACATGGGAGGGAAGGAGGGAAAACGACAGTCAAAAGCAATAACGTTTACAAGTGTTCAACGTGGCCACCGTTGTTCTCAATGCACTTCCTACATCTAGCCAACTATTATTATACTATTGCCATAGTGTTTATTCACTTGATACGCGTCGTTGCAGACGGGATTTCGTGGGTTTAAACAAAATTCTGATCAAGTGTCAGCCACACATCGCCGCCTGAGATCGCTCCGTGTGCACCGCCGGCCGGTTGGGTTGCCTACCTACAGGCGCGAAATTCCAGAAGGTAAATTTGGTTCTGGCACCCTTATTTTAGATTTCCGACCCCAAGTGTCCTATATCAAAATACTCCCCTACGCACCACCTACACGCTCCCAAACGGTGGCAGGTACTATAGGAATCACCCTGTATAGACCATTTTGTTTGTTTTTTATAAGCTATATTTTTGCTAAGAATACTTTTTTCGATACACTTACTTTTAGAGTTGTTTGCGAAAAACCATCTGAAAACGTGGTTTTTTTTTGTTGAAAAATGAACATTTTCACTCGCAAATAACTCTAATACTATTGACTTAGTGAAAAAACTCTATAGAACAAAAATTGCTTAGAATTACTCAATTTATCAATTTCCGGACTTATTTTGAACGTATCTTCCCCCCCCCCCCCCGAGAAGGGGTGGCATTCACCGCCCAAGTAAAAGCAACCCTGGGCTCAAGTTCACCTTTGAAATAGAGGATAAGAGGAACCTAACTCCAAATTTTGAAGCAAATCCGTCGAGGCGCGAAAAATTACACGGCAAAACGGTCATTTACTGGCCTAAGTCGTCTGTTTCACATTTTTTAATGTCACAAAAACGACTCTCGGTAATATTTGTTTATTACACTGTAATACCCGTAATGGAGATATAGTATGAGGAAACTTACAGCGGTTCTCAAACTTTCACATGCAGCGGCCTCTCATTTATTAACTCAAACCAACACTTGGGGCCTTCGTAATTATTAATACAACTTCGAAAAACAATAAACTTAATCGTCAACTCTAAGAGTTACACTTTTTCAATGTGTTATGGAGTAACAAATTAAAATAAATCTTCTCTTATAATGTTCCCCACATTGTGTGGAAGTATCCAGAGTTTTCCTCTAAAAGAAAAAACCAAGGAGGGCCTGTTGGTCCACGATACTTTTTTTCAGAAGCAGATGTCAATTTGTATCACAATTAATCCTTTCGGCAAGGAGTCTAAAATCGTAAAATAATAAAAAATTATTTTAAACCGCAATAAAAGTTGGAATTACGTGTTTATGACTAATCAAATCAATGTACTCGTATTTCACGAAATATAGGTTCTTGAGACAGAGTTGTGAGTTATTTAAAAAATAAAACCAAAAATCTTTGGTGAAAAGGTTTTTTTTTTGTTTTCAATTTACCTGTCAATCGAAATTGTGGTCAAATTTGACAACTGTTTGTATCGCATTTTGCTACATTAGCGAATACAAAATCCGTTAGATTCTTAGCGAGTAAATATTCAGTAAGTTTCATTGCGATATTCTGCGCCAAAAGTTGTATAACCCAAAAATACCATCGGGTTTACCAAGAAAAAGTGAGCAACTAATTTCTTATTTGTTATTTTTGAAGAGAAAGAGATAATGGTGGTTCATTTTTACCAGTTGAGGAAGCGAGGTGAGTGGTTACTTTAGTAATATAAGAATTCGTATACGTTACAAGTTTCATTTCACAGATAGTTTCGAATACATTAAATATTACCCTGCGAATATTGGGCACACCTCTAGAAAGTCCCAAAAAAGGCAAAGCAATGTAGAACACCTATTAGCGATGTTGATGGTTTCACACAAGCAGCCATCCACGACATGATCCAACACAGTAAGGTAAAACACACGTTGAATGGTTGAATGTAGATAGGCGTTTATGTCAAGTATGCAAAAATTCAACCCCTTTTACAAGTTCTAAAAAAGAAATACGTTTTTAATGGACCCAAAAAATCCTTAAGAAAAATAGTTGCGAATAATGGTTTCCGCTATCAAAAAGATAATCCAAGAAAAGGTTTCATGGAGTTACCCAATATTTCTCTATCAAGATTTCATTTTTTTGATTTTTTGTTTCCGAATAATAATTTTACTGCCTTACACTTAATTTAAAACTGAGATTAATTGGGGATTTTGATTTATAGTACAAGATCCCGCATAAGGTCAACCTTCGCTCATCTGTTCACTGAGTGAAATACATCTTTTAGCAATAACAAATATGTAAACAAACACATTGCAAGCGGGTTGTCTAAATAATTAAGTCAAGGCTACCCTTAATTAAAATGAATGTAACTAATATTTCGGTCTGCTTCTATCACATGGAGAGAGCGCAGGGGCGCTCCCTTACGTCAATGGGTACACCACGTTCAGGTGCTGCACCCTTCTCTTTCACACATGTTTCTCGATCGCTACTTAGAAGTGCGACAACCGTACTGTTTCGCGTGAAAGAGAAGGACGCTGTATGTCACCTCTAGTTAATTCAATCCAATTCATTTCAATTGTGTTAAGTGGTTTCAAAAAGATTCCGCCAGGGTGCGGGCCTTCGCTAACAACTTGATGCTAACCAAGATGCCACGGCATCCACAGAACCTAATGTGACCTAAATTTCGTCGAGATCTAAATTTTAAACAATTTAAAATTCCAAATTTATATTCCGTTTAAGTTACAGCGACTTTATAGAGACAGTGGCAACAACAGAAGTCCAGTCGCAATGTTGCATCCAAAATTCAAATTAAAGGTAGACAACACACAATTCAATATTATATATACTCGATGCAACATCGCCGCCGATCTCAACAAGTCAACAGCCATTAAAAAAATAGACTCTATTGTCGCCACCACTGTCTCTATAACACTGTGGCTTAAGTGACATTCCTACACCATCTATGTATTTCCTCTGTAATTTCCTTTAGTGTAGATGTATTTACGTTGGTATTATAAGATTGTTTCATTTACAATAGTTCTCTATTTTCGCCGCTAGAAGTCACGCTATGTACATTGTACAGGGTGAGTCAACGATTGCGCGGAGTAACTTGCCTTGAAGATAGTGCTTTTGTATTATGATATGGTTGAATATTCTCCACATTTTAAAAATATTTGGAATTATACAGAGTGCGCCCACAAAGTAGGGGCGCCAAAATGGTACATTTTTTTTAATAGAGCCCCCTGTATTTGAATGCGTTTTTGAATTCTACGTGTAATTGTACGTCTTTTTTATTATATGGTTAATATCCGAAAAGCTAGTAGTTTTAAAGATAATTCGATTTTTAAGAAAAAATTGGCATTTGCAAGCGTCAGTATATATTGTCAAAATTATTACTTAAATTTTGATTCCAGGTTTTATATCTTTTATCCTGAGTTAAGTAAAAGTCAAATAAATACAGCTACTATAAAACATTTAAGAAATAGCTTACAGGGTGTTTTTTTCTAGATTCAAAGTTACAAAACTTCATATTAAACAATCGCATTTTTTTTAATAGAACACCCTGTATATTTTTCTGTCATATAGCTCCTTCAAAAACCATCAACTTTTGATAATAATGTCCTATACCTCTCTGATGGTTTTCAAAATATCTCGGTTTTCCTGGGTTTTATATTCTAATCTTAAATAAGTTATACCTTCCCTTACCAACGGGTGGGAGGTAAAATGGACTGCCGAATCTTCCTTCTTGGCTTCCGTTTTTGGGTGAGAACGTAGCACGAGGGGGTCTGAACCAAACAATAATCAGAACATCTTTCCCTTCAATCATGAAAATACGCACGAAAATCTCGTCATATACTGGGGGATTCATACCCTCCAGAAATTTCTGAAGCCTGTGATGATACCTTAAAGAAGGACAATCGAATCTTCCTTTTTTGGTTTTCGTTTTTTAGTGAGAACGTAGCATATATCGGGGGGTCTGGTGGGTATGAAATCTAATTCCCCGGCAAACGAAAATCACATGGCCCTTTCCTTACAATGATAATACGTAGGTAATGAAGTTTCTAATATAATGCGGCTACCCCCGAAAATCAGATGCGCGAGCATTGTCCTACAACAATGAAATTATAAGCACCAAAATTTGGTAATGTAAAAGACCCCCCCCTCGTTGTTTTTTTTTTCAGAAAATACGCTACACCCGAAAGCCTGTCCTAAGATACCTTACAAAATTTGCTGTGGCTTTATTTATTATAAGTATTCGAAATAATGTTCATTGCAAATTCAAACGCCCCTATATTACTTAAATTTATTTATTCTTTATTATTGCCTCTATTTCCAAATTCCTATAAACAACAATTTCATTAAAGGTACAGCAAACACATTAAAACGTTGCTATTCCAAAAATAACTAAAAATATACATCGAGTGTTGGCGCAGCGTCAAAAATATACGCAGAAAATAAAATCAAACGATTTCGCGTCCTTTGTTTTACATTTCATTGTCGGTATAAAAAAACATCGTCAAACTTCAACTAAATAAAAACAAAAATGCGTGCACAAAGTACAAAAGGCGTAGCTGCATAAAGCTTAACTGCGTAATTAGGTATAAACTTTCCACTTTGAACATCGGATCCATTATTTGAAGCGGCAGCATTTTTCGAGTTTTATTGTAAAAGTTATCAGATAGAAGGCACTAGATTGCCGTTAAAACAAGATTCTTTTTCTTTATTACTTTCTTTTATTTTATTTTCAGTTTTTAGTTAATGGAAGTACCTTGGATACAGCGGCGTACCTACTTTAAATCGGGGGGTGTTAATTTCCGTATCGTATTTCAGTCAGTAAAATGCAAGGGGTTTAAGCCTTGCGAAAAACACTATTAAATCATGGCCAAGTATATTAAATCGAGCTGGCGAAATGGATTTAGTAACAAAACGTTTCGCTTTTACCTTTTGGTGGTTATAACGTAAACCTTAAGCGAGGGAGGTTTTGTTCACTATAGTTGAGATTTTCGGATTCCGCATTATAGGCTAATTGGCATAATCCGCTTTAAATACTCTTTATAACTCGTAGTAATGTAATTAAGAAAGTTGTGTTAATATCAATTATGTCGCATTGTAAACTCATTCCCTAAATTCCGCTTTCACGCTGCGTGTTTTATTAAAAAAATTTAATTTAGTACTAAGGGAACCCATGCAATGTTTTAAAAGTCGATGCTATCGAAAGAAGTATAGTAACAAAGTCGAATAATCCTTTGAAGAATTTATGTAGTCGGGATAAAAACGCCTGTTCGCCGTAACTTGTAAGGGAAACGGAGCTTCATTAATAATTTTTTATTTGTAAAGTTGGTAAATTTAAACCTTGGCATTTGAAAAATAGGCAATTACGTATTGTCAATTTTCTTTTTTACATTCGTTATCTTCCCTTGTTTTTATTCAATTCCTCTAAAGGCAAATTTAAATTGGTAATATTCCTTTAAAGTGAAACAGTTATCACACTTACTTTTATTCGTCATATAAGGGGAAGAATTTAACATTTATTATTTTGCTTTAAATGTCAATTTCCTTTTGTAGCGAGCGATCCTTCGAAAGATGCGAACTGAAACAAAGCTCGTCGATTTGATCGTGAAAATGATCCCAATGGTGATTTTCATTAGCCATGGTACATGCAAATAGGGATGGAACTCGATTAGTTTCACATACATAGTCCCTTTTTTTTGTCACGATCTTCAGTTAATCTTTTCAGTGCCAAGAGATGTATTCCAACCTGCATCTGCCCCTAGCAGTTGTCATGTCATGATATGATTGAATATTCACATTTTAAAAATATTTTGACTTATACAGGGTGCGTTCACAAAGTAGGGCACTGACAAGATACTTTTCTTTAAATTTAACTTATAATATTTGAATGCATTTTTTATTTCTAAGTGTAGGTAATTGCACGAATCTTTGGTTCTTGGTTAATATCAAAGGACTTATACTTTTGAAGATAATTCGATTTATACTTTATAAGGAAAGTGTGACATTTACAAGCGACAGTTTATATTGTCAAAATTACAATTACTTATTTGATTCCACGTTCTATACCTTTTATCTTGAGTAAAGTAAAAGTCAAATAAATCTTTCATCTAGTATGAAACAATTAAAATAAATTTATAAGGTGTTTTATTTGTAGATCCAAGGTTACCAAAATGCCATATTTTTAAATGGAACACCTTGTATAAATTTTCGAAAAAATCTCCTTCTTGTTCAAATCTTTTACTAATATTTCCCGGACATTGGATAACATTACTGGAGTTATTATTCAACATACATCCCTAATGCTATTAAGCATGTCCTGCGTTGTTGTTGGTTTTGTTGCATATAAAAAACAGGAAAACCAAGATTTTTATTGTAAGTATAAGACATTATTACCAAAAGTTGAAGGATTTTGGTGGAGCTAGAAGATGATAGAAAAATGTGAAGTTTTGTAACTTTGGACCTACAAAGAAAACACCCTGTAAATTTATTTATAATTGATTCATAGTAGATGTAATATTTGTTTAACTTTTACTGCACGCGGGATAGTAATTTTGAAAATAAACTGCCACTTGCAAATGTCAAATTTATAAATTGAATTACCTATATCTTTATTACTACAAGTTCTTAATATATTATCCATATAATAAAAAAAATTATACAATTACACGTAGGTATACCAAAAAATGCGAAATGCGAAAAATCTTATCCTCAAGGTATTAAGTTACTCCGCGCAATGTTGACTCACCCTGTACATAACATGGACTTTTTCGGGGGTATTCGCCATCACTCTACTCCAGTGGTTCTCAAAGTGGATGCACCACTGCGGTAATTAAGAAAAAATGAGCCGGTTATTGTCATCAATGTTGTTTTTCCCACAAGTGTTTTTAAGCGAATGTCTTGGCGAATGTAGATCCCAAGTGACTTTGAATGTCATGAAAGAATGTTAAAATATTCACAATCATAAGTCCAAAATACCAACGGAAGTGTTATAACGGCAGCAAAACCGGAAACAGAAGACAACATATTGTTTTTTGCATAAGCGGAAACAGAAGTCGGTAGTCGGTTATTTGCGGGAAGTTGCATTTTGACTTTGATCAAAGTCATTTTGACATTCTTGAAGAAATCGACCTATCAGAAACATTTGTACAAAAAGATACTGTATTGTTATTTTTATTCATTGATTAGAATCAGATCCAAGCAAAGGATTTTGGCTATTTATTTCAGTGATTGGAATTTTCATTTGCATTTAATTTCAGTAATACCGTTCCTTTCATTGGATTAATTTGTGTAAGTGTGTGTATTTTTGAACAGGGTAATGATTTTATTTATTTATTTAATTATTTACATATTTATTTATTTATCACCCCTCTATTGCTCTGGGTCCTCAACAGGCTTTCGCCCAATGACGCACTGACCCGCATAATGCTTTTTTAGAGGTGTCTCTGCAGAAAGTCTTAAGTTGTTCTATACTACTCCGGTATTTACCTTACGAATTTAGGAAAACTGCAGGAAAACCTAATTCGGAGTAGCCTGTTCGAAACTGCCATAATTCCCATCTCTGTCACAGATGAAAAATTCTTACCTCAGTCCAGGTTCGAACGCCTGACCTCCGACTTTATAGCCCAACACTACCATTGAACCACAAAGTCGGCAACAAACTCCCTTACTGAAAATCGTACGCGAACCAATATTTTGTATAAAGCTTATTAATAGATTCAATCAACTTATTTATTGGAGTTCAATCAAACCAGAGCATATATTCTGAATTTCAGATATTCGAAGGAAATTAGATGCCAAACTTTCGCAAAGTAAGAGATAAAAAACAATTGTATTACTGAGCTATCCGTGGGAACTATAAAAATTAATTGTACGTTAGGATTTCTACCGTAGAAATTCAATGTTATTTTATACAAGTGGGGTTTTCTTTGCCGTTCCCCCATGGTGCGTTCTACCTGGGTCACACTGTATATCTCAAAAACTGTGCTACATAGAAAACAGAATATGAATAATTTCTATTATTTCTATATTTTTAAAATTAAGTTATATATCTTGAAAAAATGAATGGCACCATTTTTTAACATTTAAAAAATGTTGATGTTTTCGTATATGGGTACACATTTACGAGTTTCGTCAAGGCCAAAAGACAAGTTGGAAGTAGTTCATTAAAAAGAGTAGAGGAAAGAGTAAAATTAGAAATACATAATTTCACTTCCTTTAGATCACGTACTTGGATTGATAAAAATCAAATTCTAAACCAAAAGAAAAAGATTCCACAAAACCTTTTTGGTATCCTAACACTATTCCCCAAAGTATTCATCCTATTTTGACCAAAATTGAGATATGGTAAATTAGAAATGCGTAATTTGTCATTTTCTAAGAGACAAGGTGACACCTTAGTTGAGGCACCAAGACCACGATATTGGTCCATAAACAAGGTTACTCCTTAGTTGCGCAACTGAAAAGTCCCCTTCACCAAGCCCACAACTTTTCGAGAAAATCCCAAATTCACGACGTTGAAATGTAACCAGGAAATCTCATGGCCACGATTTTAGTCCAAAACTCAAAGTCATGATCTTTCTCCAGACTCCGACCTTGGACCAGCATCCAAGCCAACGACCTTAGGCCATGACCNACGTTCTACCCTTCATGGTATTCTAATGAAAAGGCTCATTGAAATTAATTGGTTTGTACAAACTAGAACTTTTCTGCGCGACTCCTTTCCGAGATCCGTAGATGGCCGGAGGAGGAGGGGGGGAGTAGACATGAATTTTATCTTTCATGGTATTCCAATTAAAGGTCTCAACAAAAGGAACTGTTTTCTACCAACTACCGCCCTACTTTCTGGCCCCTTATCAAAAGGGAGTTGGGGGTGGAACTGATTTGATCCTTCATGGTACTCTAATGAAAGGTCACGACCAAAGGAATTAGTTTCTACCAACCATAGTTTCCTCCTCGACTCGTACTTATCGTGATCGGATATAAATAATTCCTTATATCTCAAAAACATATTGTCGGAGAAAGGTACTATAAAGTATTGTTTAATATGAAAAACATATGAAATGCGATATGCCGACTTTACAGGTATTCGGGTATAGAAACTTTCCGTTTCTTATCTAAACAAATCGAAGCGCGTTTAAGTCAGTTCCAACATCGATGCCGAAGTGATAAATAATATGTTATAAATCAATCCATAAAATCATTATTAATTAATTGTAAATAAATAAATCACGTAATTAAATTTACGTTACATGATTATAAACAATATTCGTCAGACAAGATATCGTGATATGGAGTTGTGAATAGATTCTCTTGATTGAATACATAAAAAAAACGCGCTAGAAGGCAATAGATTTTTAATAAAAAATCTTAAAGCGACCATTCCAGAGAAAAGAGCCAAAAATTTGCTTCGGATGATGACCTTAAACTTCCTCTTAGTGGCTCTTTTGAAGAGCTATCAAACATTTACTGCAGAAACGGTGAAATAGTATGTGTAGAGGTTCCCTCATTTTGGATGTCAACATTCTCCAGAGATGATGGGAAAAGTGGCACTTTTCGGTTGCGAACAAAAAGTTACTATGTGCAATAATTATAAACCGAAAATCTAATGACGGTAATTCCGTTACATGATTACAGTGATTAGAATAATTTCAGATTGACATGACTTTGAAGCTAATTACAATCATTTTAGATGTAACTTTCTTTGCCAATTAAGTATGAATAACGCAAAATAATGAAGAACAAAAATGCAGTTTATGTTCGTTTGGACCTTACGAATAAAAATTGGCCAACGTAATAAATACAAACGTAGTGAAGCGGAACCAGAACATGGGCAGATACGGAAACGTTTCTTCGGAATCCCGGATCTGAAAGAGAAAGTATCAGGAACTTACGGAATGTGCGATAATTTTATTAAGATGAAAATCGATCTTTTAGCGCGATATTTTATTCCGTTTTGTCAACGTAAGAAGTTTTCCTGTATAGATTCTATTAAATTACAAGATACTTTGAGGGAGAATCATGGAGTAAAACAAAATTATCTTTCGCCTGATGAGGATGAAGGGGTGGCACAAAATAATTTGTTTAATTATTAATTATGTTTTGGTGTATTTTCCTTTTCAGATATATGATTTGGTACAATTATTTAAATTTACTAATTTAATTTTTCTTGTTCCATTACGTTCTCGTACAATAGTTATTTAAAATGACACATTACTGTCGAGGAAATATTGAAGTACGAGGCCCCTTCGGGGCCGAGTACTTTAATTACCGAGTCAGGTAATGTCATTTTAATTCAATTCAGTTTCTACTGCTCGTTTCTTGTACATTATTCTTCGTATCCCTTTGTATTTCTAATTTCTTCTTATTCTCTTTAATTTCTTGGCTCAATTCTTCTTCTTCTGGTCTGGTGCTGAATTGATTGTCGATTTTTCTTCTTTTGCATTGCTCAACCGCCAATTAATTCTTCGAGCTTCCTTCTTTATCTCCATCTGGGTTTCTTCCATGTTTCCTTCCATTTTGTCTTCTCATCCTTGTTCTCTTCTAGCTGTCTCTTGAGCTTGGATTAACATCTCCATCATGCTGGTAATTCGATGGATTTCTTCTTGGCCGTTAGGTGTGCGTTAGTTTTTCCATGATGCAAGGGCTAGCCTTACTGAATAAAAAAACATTGACACTTACCAGTGACATTTCTTATTTACCAGTGTTTCAACCACTTTGCACAAACCGATTTAGACGAATTACCTTCAATTACCTTGTTGTGAAAAGTGATAGCCTTCGCTGTTGAATTTTAGCAAAAAAATAGTCATTCATTGATCAAAATATGAACGTATTGTCGTACCCTTCGCGCGTTTTGTGTTGTGGAAATAATGTAGGCCAACCATCTTTCTGGTTTATCAACAGGAAAGTATTTTGTCACACTACATATCCAATTTCTTATCAGTTTGTGACAATCTACGCAATGAAAATATTCACTTAATCTATTAACTGCACATACATATTCATAAGGTCATAAAAGCACCTTCCTGCTTACTTCGATACAAATCAATATCCGGAACATTCAGTAGGGGTGCGCTTTACTCACATTACCCTTTGGAATCGACGCAGGGGCAAATAAATTAAGACGACGAACGCACTTCGTTCGAAACAAAAGGCTCGCGTTATTATTTATCACTATGACTTTTAATTTGTATTGTATTCTCAAATTTCGCACGACTCAAATTGCAAATTGTCGTCCTACTGGACAAGCCAAAAATTTTCGACGAGGATGGGATTCGAACCCACGCGGGCAGAGCCCATTGGATTAGCAGTCCAACGCCTTAACCACTCGGCCACCTCGTCTACATTAACCCAGATGTCCTTATACATAGTGAGACGTGAGGAATTTTTTCATTCCGTCGGTGGCAATTTAGAAAAAAAAACCTGCAAGTTTCATATTCGGATTCTTGGAAGTTTTATTAAAGGCATCTGATGGAAACGCAAATAAGGAGTGGAATTAGATTACATTTCTTTATCAATTTCAGTCTGTGCCTTAGGAAATATTGTCGCTTTGGCGGTTTTTTTTATCTCTGATAAAACCTTCAGTTTATATCGCGTGCTTTTAGTGTTTAAGACCACATTTTGACACACAACAAGGTGAAGGCGATTTGTTTTGCATACAAAATTAATCTCTTCTGAAATTTGCATGTGTTAGATGTCTGTTGTACGCCAGGGAATATAACCAGCGTCTAGATATTTTTATTCATTTTGGAATGTGAACGATGATGTGCTATTGCCGCAATGCTTTCCAACTTCCAAAAATATTCACCGTTCACGCTCCAATTTTAATGCCAAAACAGTCTCAACGCTGTTAACAAAACGGTACATTGAATTTTTTAGATTGAATTCAGTTTTCCTCCTAAAAGAATTTAATTATCTAAAAAAGATAGATTGAAACTCTTATATCCTGCCGTCATATAACTTTTTTCCAAAATTACCCACATTTTCTATTAACGAGCCAAGTTGTCGAATGGTTACCCGTTCAAAGAGTGTTAACCGGAGGCAAAATTGCTTGACTGTAGACAATAAATGAATTATTAGTAATAAAAAGGGCAAATTTCGTTTTTGTTCGCGTATAACAGTTTCAGGGGATGATTTATTTAGGTTTAACTGCACCTGCATAAGCAATACCAGTTGGGGTGTAGCGGTCATTTTTTTTCTGAGTTGCAGTACACTTTGCCACTACCATAATCTTATATTTCAATGTTACTTAATTAGTTTTTTATAAAGGGTGTCTCATTTATCTTGAAACAGTCGATTATTGCGAAAACTAGCGACGATACCAAAAATGATTGATTTAAATTATTCTTCATATGGTGGGGTCATTTAATGATGCTACGCTCATTTTCATATAACTGTACCTTAAGTGTACTCAAGAAGTGTAATTATTTCAAATAGGCACTCATACTATACAAGATATTTTGAATGAAATATTCTTAATTTACTTTATAATTAAATCACAACAATATTTTCTATTGAAAACCAAAATAATTACATTTCAAATGACAAATCTACTTTTCTTTTTTACTCCTATCCAAATTTCATGCGTTCAGAATAAACACATGTAATACAATTAGGATACCTATGGAGATGATGTTGATAATACAGAACAAAAGCTCATTGATAATCACTACACAAAAATAACGCATATTCCATTGACTCCAATCATTCAGATAAATTCTTTAGATCATCAGGACTAAAATTTGTTTCGAAAACAAATTTAGTACCTTGACATTTGTTACAACTAAAAAATTCTACTTAACTTATGTCTGCGGGAAATTCGAAAAAATCAAGTCCAAAATAAAAGTTTCTGCCACAAGGTTTACAACTGAACGGCTTCATATGATGTAACTATAATTTTAAGACTACATTATCGAAGGTACCCCCAGACTGGGCACAAACTCAGAGATTTCTTTGGATGAAAATACAAAAATATACGAAAAAATTTTAATTTAATCAATTACGTAAACTCGCCTTTAAATGTTTATCTGTAACTTCCAGATTTAGTGCGTGGGAAACCCCTTTTACAAACTTTTCACCTTGATTAATTTTCACATTAGTGACCCAAAAACGTACTTAGTTTTTAATAAAACGTGTTACCAGTTTTCTGTATTGCAATTTGACTTTATACGCGTAAAATGTTTGAGGAATCCGCTGAATTCGCACCTTATTTACCAGTACGAGCAATGTCCTTATTAACTAAATTTCTACACTATCGCGAATTGTGGGAATATATAAATATACCTTGGCGGAATTTTATGTCACATTGATTCTGATTAAAAATGGCACTTTTAATGGGCACCAAATACCCATATAACTTTCACTAAGGGTAGCGAAAACGGAAACGCACTGACCTCATAATAATGCAAGATGGTAACTTGGACTCGGAGAATCCCGAAAGCTGGATTTAATTACTAGGACTCTAAAGGCTGCTTTAGGAAAAACGCCCTACTGACCACAACTTTAAGCTCTATGGTTCAAACGCTAATCTGCCCTGGTTGACTATCAACACCAGAATCTTACTAGCACCACGGCTCAAACCAGAATGAATAATTTTGTGCAAAGCTCAAGTAAGCTGACTTAAAACGCCTATTTCATAATGGAAATCAATGGCGGCGATCCTTCGTTAATTCTCATTGGTTTGCGAATTCTAAAGTGTTTAACAAAAAGCGCTGATGCAACAGAAACTTACTTATCTCTTTCTCAAAGAAACATAATTCGCATCATAAGATTTGAAACCTTATATGACCTCTTTTTATCACGTAAAACGAGACTATACAATTTAAAGCAAAAACATCTCTGATAAATATGAAGAAGACCACAAATTAAGCTCGACGGATTCCAATCGACAAAATAAAAACTTGAACGTGACATTACGAATATTTTTTTGATGGAATATAATATAATATAATACCCCGCAGGGGGTTTGGGTATCCAAACTTTGGGGAGTTGCGACCCCACGGACCTGAGCAAGTGGAGAGAGGCTATTCCAATCTCTCTCCAATTCTACCTTCCCAGAACCACCTCCGCATCGTACCCTCCATAATACCTCGTTTCCTGATGCTCCTTTCTCTCTCTCCCGAAATCCCAAGGTGTCAACCGTGCCGATGGGATGTATGGCCCTGCGTTAGTGGGTTCCAAACGGTTTGTCTGTGTCGTATAATATGTTTGTAGTCGTCTGGGTGAGTCAGCGCGATCATGAAATTAGTAGTGGTCCGGTAGGGCTCCGCTGGTGATCACCTTTTGTTTATACACCCTACGAAGCTGGCGGTAGCTTTAAAACGCGCCTGTTTTTTGTTTATGGAAGTTCAAAAAAACATAAACCCTAAGGGCGGCAGGGGGCTTGGATCGGACCCCCATCGGAACCGTCCGGATGATCGATCCGGCGAGAGAATGGATGGTGGCTCCATTTCTCGTTTTTGTGCCACCAGACCCGATGCAACCACTGGCGTGGAGACGGCGGAATCAATTCCCCGGTTCCTGTTAGTAAAGAGTACCGAAGACGGTATGGACAACTTTGACAAAATGAACCCATTTTTAATTACGAGGTCAATGTACGGTTTAATTGGAGAAACTAGGTTAATTAGAAAAGTTAAAGATGGATTATTAGTACAGACGAAAACAGAAAAACAGACAAAGAAACTTCTTGAAACAACTACGTTTGCAGGAAAAGGGGTTACAGTTGAACCGCATGGTCAACTAAATACATCGAAGGGTGTTATATATTGCAAGGACTTCTTAAACTGTACAATAGAGGAAATACTGGAAGAAGTGAGGCATATTGGAGTAACACAGGTTAGACGGCTGAAAACTAAAAAAGATGGCGTATTAGTTGACACACCCAGTCATGTACTTACATTCAACACTCCAAATTTACCAACAAAGATTAGAGCAGCCTTTTATAGTTTCAATGTCAGGCCATTTATACCTCCACCAATCAGATGTTTTAATTGTCAACTATTTGGACATGTTGCTGAAAAATGTAAAGTTGAGAAAAGATGCGCGTGTGGAAAACCTCCACATGATCCACCTTGTGAAGAACCCAAAAAGTGTGTGAACTGTGAAGGTCCACACTCTGCTGGTTATAAAAACTGTCCGTCGTATAAACGTGAATGCGCAATACAAAAAATTAAAACCCTTGAAAAAGTGTCATATGTAGAAGCAAAGAAAAAAGTATTAATTAACACGCCTAAACCGAATATGTCCTACACTGCAGCGGTGACTACTCCGACTAAAGTAGAAGATCTCATTAAACAGATGTTACCGCGTATGGAAAATATAATTAAGAATACAATCTTTGCAGCTGTAAATCAATCAAAATCAATAAGCGATTTTACTGTCCCATCCAGATCGAGATCAGACTCGGTCTCAACAAATGCCTCTAAAAGAGGAAATGATCATTTAGACACAACGTCTGAGGATGAAAACAGAGCGCCTGCAAAGAGAAAACCAGGGTGGCAGAAGGGTAGACCAAGAAAACCACCCTCAGAGAAATAATTTTATATTTATTTTTGTATCTTTCTCCAATTAAACTACACTACTATGGATGAAGCTATCAACCATTGGAATTGTAATGGTATCATACACCACCTTTGTGAGTTTAAATTATTATTACAAGAAAAAGACCCTTTCTGTGTATGTTTACAAGAAACTCATTTACGTCCAGGTCAGCCATACTCCCTACGAAATTACTCTATAGTAAGGAAAGATTTAAACACGGGCCAAAGGGCTCATGGGGGAGTTGCTATAATTATTAAAGAACATTTTCCATTTAACCAAATTCAAGTTAATACACCATTGCAAGTGGTTGCTATTCAAATTCTGATCCCTATCAAAATAACTATTTGCAGTATATATTTAGCCCCCGATGAACAGGTACACACTGCAAACATATGGAATGTTGTCCGTCAACTTCCAACCCCATTTATTATAGTAGGTGACTTTAACGCACATAACCCTCTATGGGGCTCTACAAGACTGGATAACCGTGGTGAAGCGGTGGAAAATTTACTGGAGAGTCGAGACATAACACTGTTGAATAATGGATCTGCGACACATATTGCAGCTCGGTCGGGTGCTTTCTCTGCGATTGATCTGGCTATTAGCTCATCCGCTATTAGTGATATGTTGAGGTGGACAGTACTAGAAGATCTATACAATAGCGACCACTATCCCTGTGAAGTAAAAATAAATACTGCGAAAACCAATCAGCAAATTTCACGATACTGGATATTGTCTAGGGCAAATTGGGAACAGTTTGAAAACAAAGTGCTAATGGCGGTTGAAGGGCAGTTTGAAGTCAGCATTGAATTAATTACCAACATCATACAGCAAGCTGCAAATGAAAGCATACCGATAGGGGGAGGTGAAACAATGCGGAGACGCGTACCGTGGTGGAATGCTGAAATAGCTACTGCGATAAAAGAAAAAAAACGTGCTTTAGACGCATACAAGAGAGTTCCTGTTGTAGAAAACCTTATTGCGTACAAACGTGCCAGAGCAAGGTCCCGAAGGCTCATGTTGGACGCGAGAAGAAAATCTTGGACGGAGTATGTATCATCACTAATGACTGATTCTCCACCATCAGAAGTGTGGAATAAGGTGAGGGCAATCAAAGGCAGATCTTCACACCGACAAATAACTCACCTGAGAACTAATGGCGCTGATATTACAACAAATTCAATGGAAATAGCGAATACAATGGTCCAATATTTCGCAAATATCAGTAGCACAGAGAACTATAGTGCAGACTTTAAATTAATCAAGTTAGAAAGAGAAGTAGCACTTAATTTTGAAGGTGATAACGACCTCGCATATAATGCCCCATTTCAGTTTTTTGAATTAGAGGAAGCCTTAAAATACGCTAAGAAATCTGCCCCTGGTCCTGACATGATAAATTACCAAATGATACAGCATTTACCTGGGAGAGTTAAACAAGCTTTGCTTGCAATCTATAACAAACTCTGGCAAGAAGGTGCCTACCCCAACTGTTGGAAATCAGCGGTAATCGTCCCTATTCTTAAGGAAGGGAAGGATCCATTAACGCCATCGTCGTATAGACCTATAAGTCTCACGTGCTGTCTTGGAAAGGTCCTAGAAAGAATGGTAAATTCACGTCTCTCCTGGTGGTTAGAAAAATATAACCTATTAGTGCCATACCAGATGGGTTTCCGTAAAAATCGATCGACAGTTGACCAACTTACATTTGTGGAAAACTACATACAAAATTCATTTAAATCTAGACAGCATGCGGTGGCAATATTTTTCGATATTGAGAAGGCATACGATATGGCCTGGAGATACAATATCTTGCATCAATTGTACAGTTGGGGTTTTAGAGGGAATTTACCACGTTTCATAGAATCCTTCTTATCTGATCGGTGGTGTCAGGTTCGTGTAGGAAATACTCTTTCCGAGCGACAATTTCTTGAAAATGGAATCCCTCAGGGATCAACATTAAGTTGTACTCTATTTGGCATCGCTATTAACAGTATATCGGAAAATGTTAATTCGGCCGTTGGTCGATGCTTATATGTTGATGACCTTTGCATTATCAGTTCTGGTGACACGATCGGTGCCATAACACGTAAATTTCAACCATCCATAGAATCCATATATAACACCGCTAAAAACATAGGCTTTGTTCTATCACGTTCTAAAACTAAATGTATGCATTTTTGCAGATTACGAAGACCTCATTACGATCCTCTTTTGTTTATTGCTGGTGAACCCATTCCATGTGTAGTATCGCACAAATTTCTCGGTATGATTTTGGACTCAAAACTCAATTGGAAACAGCACATTGATTGTCTCGTGCGGAAGTGCAAATCTAGGCTGAACGTGATAAAATTCCTATCATCGACGCGTTGGGGAGCGGATACGCGTATCTTAATACGCATTTATAAAAGTCTAGTAATGTCACAACTAGATTATGCTTGTGTTGCCTATTCCTCGGCCAGACCATCCTTGTTAAGAAAGCTTGATACTGTACACAATCTTGGATTGAGATATTGTCTCGGTGCATTCCCCACTACACCTGTAATGAGTCTCTACTGTGAGTCTAGTGTTGAACCGTTGTACATAAGAAGAACGAAAATGATATTGACCTACACCCTTGCAATCAGAGCAAATCACCAGCACAGAAACTGTGTTATGCTTACCGAGATCGATAATAGCTATCAGCAAAAACCAACAATTACAAGACCTCTTTCTATCAGAGCAAATGAAATTGAACAAGAAACTAATATGTCAGCATGCTCGGTATATCCTGATACTATCAGAGAAACACCTCCCTGGTTATATCCAAGTATAAACATCCGTCTCGACCTCACTGTGTGGGCTAAGCAAAACCACTTACCTGCAGAAATGAAAAGAAGGCTATTCGAAATTTTGGCAGAGCTTTCCCCGGATGTAACAATCTATACAGATGGATCACGAACTGAATATGGTGTTGGGTGTTCCTATTGCAATAGGAAAAATAGCATACGCGTGGTCATTATCTCCAAAAGCATCGATTTTTACTGCAGAACAATATGCCATTTGGCAAGCTTTGCGATACTGTGAAATAAATCCAAATCTCCAATCAGTTGTAATAGCTAGTGACTCATTAAGCTCTTTGACAAGCCTGCAGAATCTTGCATCGGCGGATATTTTAACTAAAATGTGTCAAGAAAAGGTTATTGCAATTGCGTCCAATGGCACTGTGGTGACGTTTGTATGGATACCGGCACATGTGGGAATTTTAGGAAATGAAGTTGCAACTTGCAGATCGGGCCGCAAAAAGAGCAGCCTCGGAAATAGAAATAGATGTTCCTGAAATTAAAAAAAGTGAGCAAAATATTGCATATTGCAACGCATGAAAGAATTGTGGCAACAATCGTGGCAAGAAAACAATACCTTTTTAACTCAAATTAAGCCCAGTGTTGTAACAACATCACCAGCGTTAAACTTACCACGTCAAGAAAGTGTGCGTCTCCACCGGCTTAGAATGGGACATACTGCAATTACACATACTTACCTTTTAAAAGGCGAGAACCCTCCACTGTGTGATTTATGTATAATAATGCCATGTCTGTAGAACACATATTATGTAACTGTCCAGCCCAAACCGTGCAACGTAACTTATGTGACGTACCACAAAATCTGGAGAATTGTCTCGCAGACGTCCAAGGGATCAAGAGTACTTTACTATATTTAAAGCAGTCCAGTTATTTTACTAAAATATAGTATTTCGCAAAGGTGGTCGATACCCGACAAGAACGATTATGAAAAGGATACAGAGTGAGAGTGTAGTAACATGGTAGGGAAGGAATGTCTTTGTAGAAACAGGGCTAATGACCAATGTAGTTGATGCCCACAAAAAAAAATGAAAAAAAAAAAAAAAAAAAAAATAATAAATAATAATAATAATAAAGTTTATTCGTGTAGTATTATCTGACGATATTTACACATGTCAATTGTCAAGTATAGAACACAATAAAACTTAACACTTAAATTTAAGAACAAAGTAGGTACTCGTCTATAAAATATAGGGGATTGCAAAGCAACGTTTCCTTTACATGTTTCTTAAACAAATGTGTCGGTAAATTTTTTATTTCAGTAGGTTATTACATTATTATATATTATTATATATATAATAAATATAATTGAAGCCTTGACTGTTTGTAAAATTAAAAAGTTTTCCTTCAGCATATTTCAATGGAATAAAATCGAAGAAAAAAAAATTACGTAAAAATGCCCTCTCGTTACAAACACCAAAGGCAAAAGGATCGAATACGATACGGTAGCCAAAGTAAATTTACGAAACGTAACTTGCGAAGATGCAAAAGGCAAAGAGACTTAATCGGATGTTGTTTACTGCATTCTATCTTCAGTTCCTAGAACCAACAGTAAATAGTTTCGGCACGACACTTCTCCAGATACCGAGTGTTCAGTAAAGCTGGTAGACTTCAAAATGTACGGTGTGTTCAATAAAACAGGTAAACTTCAAGGCGGAAAACGTGTGCTTCGTTATAAAATAAACAAAAAAATAAAGAGTATGGTATAAAAATAAATTGGGTTCGCCTTCAAAGGTAAATTTTGATATTGAGGGTGCCAAACTTGTTGTACCACTAAAAGATTTGCTTATTGAATTTGTTCCGTATCGTTTCGTTGTAGAACAATTGTTTAATTTCGGTTCACTTTTTGTTGCAGCCTGGAGGAAGGCCCGAGGCAGATTTCACTTTGGACGTCCCCAGATCGGAGTTATTGGCGAAGAGGATGAAGCAAGACAAAAAGTGGAGACTTAGGTGTAGATTAATTACGTCTTTTCTTGGACTTGTTTTCTTCCTTCTGTCTGTAATGGCTGTTAGTCTTATGTTAACGCGCGGAAAACGCATGTTTGGATCTATGATGTAAGAAAACGCCGTGATACAAATCTCAGTGAATTTTATTTAATATTTTGAAGTAGAAAGTGTGTTTTGTGCTTAAAACATTATTGTCCATTATTATTAATCGTTCAACTCTCACTTGCCTGTAAATATTCTTCAATAACAGTCAATTCCGCCATCTCATTTTTGCTCATTAGACATAAAATAGTACCACCAAATAGTTACCGTTATTTTTTAGTAATCGTCCAATGTGGACTTTACTTTTTGTGATAAACAACGAGTGTCATCTTAATCATTTATTGACAATGCAATTAATGAAAGTATTTAATTATTATATAAGGTTAAATTACCGTGAGTGTATAATATGTGATTAGTCATAGTAAATTATTCTAATGTAATGTAATTAGCATTTTTTCAGATACTAAGTTGTATTTTTAGTTTGTTAATATGTATAAAAATCATACTGTCTGAATGTAAATTAACGGCGAGTGTTTGCATAATGCTGAAAAAAAATAAAATATTCAAAGTACGTTTTCCCTACACAACCCTCTTAAGATTTAGGCCGCGAGAACCACCACCGAATCTTTCTTCAAGCTTCCATGGAGAAGGCGTATTTAAAAAAAAGGACCCCAGGTGGGTAAGTCCCAGAATCCCACACTATGTGCACGCAGCAGTGTGCCTTACGGATTCTGGGGAGAGCAAAAAAACACAGAAAGACCACCTTCTGCGAGTAGGAGCATCGAATGTGAGGAGTTTAGGGAGGGTAGTCAGATTAGAAAACTTACAAAGGGGGATATTTAGGTTAGATTTAGATATTACAATGGTAAATGAAATTAAGTGGAAAGAACAGGGTGACTTTTTGTCACGAAAGTACAGAGTGGTACCATTCAGGTTCAGTTCTTTGGAATAAAAACCAGTGCCTGTTTCTTCCATTGTTTTAGATCCATCCGTGAAGATGAATACGTCTGGTTGAGATACCCCATCCTCATCCAAAAAGATGTGGTGTAGTAGTCACCATTTTCTGTGGCGAAGCTAAACATCCCGGGCGGGTTATTGCTAGACACCATGGCTTTAACCCATAAATTCTGATTCGTGCTACCCGATTCCAGTTAATCTGGTTCAAAGGATGCAGTATCATTCAAATGCTTCATGGAGTAGAGAAATCCGAAAGGGTTCTCGACGATCGCTCATTAAACATAATATAGGAAACTATATTGACATGAGTAGTACAACTTTTCACGTACGTTCACTCCTGAGGTGTGCGGTAGACGACATTTGGACAACTTCTGATTCCAAGTTGATTGCCATTTTCCGATAGAGTTTCAAGAAATTATCGAACTCGGCTATGACTTGTTAAAGGCAGAGCTGGGCAGAATACTTTTAAAAAGTATTTGAATACTATAAATAGTATAAATATATAAATATTACACAAATCAAAGGTATTTGAATACTAAATACTTTTACGTCCAGCACAAGTGAATACTAGATACAGATACATTGAAAAGTATTCAAATACTTTAAAAAATAAGTATTCAAATACTTTAGAATGTATTCGAATACTTTCAAAGGTATTCGAATACTATCAAAAGTATTCGAATACAGTAAAAAGTATTCAAATACTTGTCACTCAAATACACTAAAAATTTAAAATAGTAGGTATACTAGATAAAAGTCTTAATACTACTTAAAAAATCAAGTTATACTTTGTATGGGGTTAGCTTCTTTTATATTTCTATTGTTATATACAAATTTAAGGGGAGTAAAAGCGTATTATTATATAGGAGGTACCTACCAGGACCTTTCTAATACCAGTTATATCCTTAATAATACGTGTACCAGTTTTCAAAACGTCGTGCACATGATACGTACGCCTTTCTGAAATTAATCCTAGCGCTTTTGGAACAGATCCATTTGTGACCATCAGTTTGTCCGTGTGCATGATAGTTTGTTTAGAAACGTGCGATCGCTTTGAAAATTGGTACACATGGTGTTAAGGATATAAGAAAGGTCCCTATTGTTTTTAAGTTACGTAGACTATCGAGTCAAAAAGTTTCACTCCAGGATCGTTCGGTATTCAGTTGTATCGGATTTTTATATTTGATTTTGTGACAATGGAAACTTTCCCTAAACATTTCTAAATTGTTCTCAAATATTTGAATAACTTAAAAGTACTGCTTTTTTTTGAGACCGGAAAAAAATTGTCCGAGATCGACCGGGAAAAAACATTGAATTTTCTTGCGAAATTGGTTTCTAGTCCATAACTTTTGATTGAGAAGTCTGATCGAAGAAGTACGACTTGTTTTGGATTCTACGCACCAAAATTAATAAGAAAAAGTGTTTTCCCGAGACATTTTGGTGCAGTAGATTTTTGGTAAAAAAGGAAGGTTATACACTGCATTTTTTTGAGGCCCGAATTTTCTTATAGAATGTGGCCTGTAGAATGCATAATTTCAAACAGTTCCAAGATTGGGCTACTAGATCAACAGTTACAGCCCTTTGAATTTTCTTTCGAAATTGGTTTCTAGTCTATAACTTTTGATTGAGAAGTCTGATCGAAAAAGTACGAATTGTTTTGTAGTATTCCAATACTTTACGAAGTATCCAAATACTTTGCGAAGTATTCGAATACTAAATATTTGTGAAAGTATTTGTGTTACAAATACAAATACTGCTTCCATAAAAGTATTTAATCACTAAGTATTTGAATACTTTAAAGGATTTGAATACTAAAAAGTATTTACAAAATCGAATACTGCTCAGCTCTGGTTAAAGGTGATAAAGGAAACCGTATCGACACGGATAATTCGCTTACAAGACAATTCGCTCCTAGGAAAGTTCGCTCCCGGCTCCCCGACAATTATCCTGGGAGCGAATTGTCCGGACAGAGGATAGATGCTTGAATAGCTTTTAATTTTATTTTTATTAAAATATAATAGTCTCTCGTGTAAATTAACAAATAAAGTTATTTTACGGAATCCTGGCACCTTACTCTATCTTATGAAACAGACATTTACTTATCCTTTTTCCACTGTCATGTTCCTACCAGGACTTGTTGGGTGTATTTACAGATTTAAATATAAAATTTGAACACAAAGCCACAGATGGGTATTTTATGTGTTAAAGCTTTCATGAATTTAAACATTATTTTTTATTTCTTTTATACAATTTTTCAAAAACACTTGATTAAAAAAGGGGTGTGATTTATTCGCAATTCTTTCGTGTAATCCAGGGAACCAACGCAGCTGAAACGGTCTCGTTTAATTCCGCCCCAACTCGGAACTCTTTACCGACCTATTGAAATCTACCATTTTTATCTCTTCGCATAAGGCGGTACCTATGTGAAAATAAGCATCCGTTATTCAACTTGAAATATTAACTAAAGAATTATGTTAACAGGCGCCCGTTAGATAATATACGGTGTCCTAAAAATAAAAGGAAGTTTAGTCGGGAATATGTGATATTAGTTCTAAGGACTGTGATCACGTATATATTGGGAAAACTAAGGATTTTTAAAAACTAGTCTTAATATAAAACAAAATTAGCTTATTTAAAATTACTAATTAGTATCTAACAGAGATTATTTATTGAAGTTTATGTTTGGCCCTAACAACATGGTCAGCATCACCAAAAAATAATTTTAGCAGCTTCCTTACTATGAACAAAACCACAGCAGCGCTGGCTAGAACCAATCCGATAATATCAAGAAGATAGTACTGATAAAAAGGTAAATCAACTGCAGGACTTCTCAAATGAGCAGCGCCCTTGTGTCGTATGACATACTCTATCCACCAAATAGCTTTCTCTAAACCCGTAGCGGGAACATCCAATAATAATTCTCTAATTTCTTCCACCCGTTTACGATACCTATTAAAAAGGTTTAATAAGGAAGCAGTTAATGTAAAAGTGCATACTTTGGATTTTCCGCAACCTCGATGATCGTCTTTTTTAAATCTTCTGACGTCAAGGTTTCCGTATCGATCGCAAGCGCAATGCCTAAGTTCACCATCTTCATACAATTTAAGGGTTGATCTCCAAAGAACGGCATACCAACCAAAGGTACGCCACCTGAAATTGCTTCCTCCATCGATTGAAGTCCTCCTTGCGTTACAAACACCTTCACGTTTCTATGCGCTAATTACAAAAAGTGTCGTTAGATTAATCTAACTACAATGGGTTATAACTACTTAGTAAGTCTTGCTGAGGAAGCCATTTGTTGATGATCACGTTTTTGGGTTGATTAGGCAGATGATCTTCTTCCCATTTCCACAGCACCGTGTAAGGAAGCTCGGATAATGCGGTTATTATTTTCTCGCGTAGCTCCAATGATAAATTGGCACTTCTCACGTTGGAACCTAAGCTGAAGTAGACAACTCCTTCGGTTGCTTTGTCGAGAGATTGTTGTAAATCCTAAGAAAAAGAGCTTTTAATATTAATGATATTCGTCGCCCCCAGCTAACCCCCATCCAAAAATTTAAATGACATCCTGAATTTTTTGCATTATTCTGAAAGAGCGTACTTTTTTGGTATCTCTATGCAAAAAAAGCTGCATAATTCATTTGAATTAATTAAGAATTTCTAATTAATCTCGGAAAATTATGATTGGAGTCTGTGAGAAGAAGCGGATGAAATTAATATGAAGGATTGTTGAGAATACGAAGAATAGAATAGAAACTTTAAAAATCTGTTAGATAAACAATCGCGTATTGTAACAACCAATTCAGTGTTAAAATGATGGAATATAAGAATCTTTCTCATCCAATGACGAAAAAAGTTTACTCAAACATGGTATCATTTGAATGGCTAACAGGCTGATTTTGACCATATTTCAGTAAGACGACTCCGATGCAGGTAACAAGATACGAAGAATGGCATAAGGTTTTTTAGTGGGGGAATTATTTGACACTAGCTCTCATTCGGAAACACGACTTTTAATCCGGCTCATATTCAATAGCACTTGAATTCGTAGAAACCGATTGGCGAAATTTCAAAATTTAAACCAAATTAATAAAAAGTAATGGTCATTTACTTACTTTTGGCAGAGGACTCTTGGTGCGTATGTGCATTTTCCCCAACTCTATTACGGATGGAACGTTCGGCCTAATGGGGTGAAGTATAGGGTTAACATTGAGAAAAAGTAAACTTATAGTCTTCTCTATATCTCCCAGATATGGTAAATCTTCGCCGATATACTTCTTCACCACCTGATCCTGATCTGGTACAATGTGGTAGTAATAGAAGTACCGAAACCACACCGAGTAATACACACTAACCAATCGTTCGTATAATCCCAAACCTCCGGTAAATGGCAGTAGTATATCTGGGTTGAGGACGGGATGCGAGGGATTTCCGATGTTGTCGTGAGCGGGTAAAAGGGCTCCAAGCGATGTAATTCCCACCCACGGGCACTTGAACCTTGCACTAAGGGCTGTAAACGTCGGATGCAGGTATTCCACTATGGCCAAATCGAAACTTTTACTCTGATCCCTTATTAAAGCCTGAACCTCGGGATGTTCCAGCTCGGCTTTCACAATCTCGCCGAAAAGTTTGAAAGCATACTGAACGATTGTCTTAATGGGGATGTCTTTTTGAAGGGTGCCTTGTAAATTACCACTTCTGATAATTTCGTACGCAAAACTCAAGTCGATCTCTGTTAAGTTGGTCAGACTGCGGTCGTTCAAAGGGTTCGGTGTTAAGACGGTGACTTCGTGCCCTCTCAACGACAGTTCCTTCCATATTGGTTGGAATACCACTTGATGGCTTATGGACGGTACAAAAAAGACACCTAGTATTTTGGCTCCGCTAGCCGATACGATAAATAATTTAAACAACACAAGTACACACCTAAACATCGTTGCTGTTTGCCATTTGAAAGTGCCTACTATGTCATTTTATAAAATTTCGGTAGTGTGTTATGTAAACTTTGCAGGTCATTAAAATAGTTGGCGTGCCTGTAATTAGTTCGCAAGGTTCTCTAATTACATTGACTAGTGACTTGACTTAAATTGTAAACGTAATTACCAGGTACCCTAATAATTCAGGATTCATCGTCCATGTAATTATATTGAGTGATGGGTACAGATCTCCATTCATTTCAAGATGTGTAATTATTTTTTAACGTGAGCTACTAACGGTTGCAGGAGCGTTGGGCACGCTGTTCGTACCTCAGCCCAATTGAAGCAACTTAAATTTGCCCTGGTGACAAAATGGCCCACTCTTTCTAACCGTCGTAGTGAACCGGATTCGACGGGTAAAAAACTGGAAGCAGAAAAA